>NC_050198.1:53342376-53641723 GCF_004126475.2 Phyllostomus discolor
TTTAACTTACAGTCTTGAGGGAGACATTGGGATTGTCGAGAGCAATGGCTCAGTACCTGCCCATTCTTCCAGCAGTGAGCCACATATTTCCCTTTTGCTCTAGCAAGCTCAACACTTGCTGGGGTGCATAAATGGTGATAGGCTCTCCCAAGGAAAACTTTTCAGCTTCCTGTAAGAGCTGGCAGGTGGCTGCCACAGCTTTCAAGCAGGCTGGCCACCCCTGGACAGTGTGATCTAGTTTCCTTGACAATTATGCAATGGGCTGCAAAATGTCACTAAGCATTTGGGTGAGGAATCCTAGGGCAATGCCCTGTCATTCATGCACATATAATTGAAAGGGCTTCAGTAGGTTTGGAAGCCCCAAGGCCAGTGCAGAAGCCAGGTGTGCCTTCAGGGACTCAAAAGCCTGAGTGCACTTCTTTGTCCACTCACTCTAAAGGGCCATATTCTGGTACCTTCAGAGCCTCCTACAGTGGTTTAGCCATGAGCCCAAAGTTTGGAATCCAAATGTGGCAGTCACTTGCCATCCCCAGGAAGCTCCTTAACTGTTTCCTGGTATTGGGAGGGGTCCTCTGTGGACTTTTGTTGCACTGCCTGCATCATATTCAGACTTTTCTGCTCCAGGACACCTTTCCTCCTTCCCTCAAGGATGCATCTCTTATAATGCTCCAAGAAAGGAAGGCCATCCCTGTTAGGGTCCCAGTTGGGCTTGGTTAGAGGTATTGCCCTAGTAGGGTCGAGAGCCCCATCTGGATTTTCTTGGTGTAACCTCCGAGACTCTTCATTTGCCTTATCCAACACCAGCCCCAGCTTATCCCCTGTAAGCAAAATATTTAATAAGGCTCGTATGCCTGCCCAATTGGGATTGATGAGTGGCAAAACTGATGCAACCACATCAGTCATTTTAGCAGGATCATCCCTATGAGAAGGGTTTGAGCTTTCCCAGTTTAACAGATCTGATGTAGAAACAGAGTATATGCCCAATAATATTCAGCAGGTTGGCCCTCTGGCCCTACTCTCACTGGAAGTCTCCACAAAGGATATTGCCCTGCCCCGGTAGGGGCTTGTCCTCCACCGAATTTGGTTCCCTGGCGGGTTCGAGAGGGTGATGCCAGTTCAGGGGCACTTTCCCCAGTTCTCTCAACTGAATAAGGAAGAAGGTGCCCTGGAGCTGTGGGAACTCTACTGTGCTTGAAGCAGTCATAATATCTAGATCTTCCTGGTCCCTCTCTTATGAGCCTCTATCTTTCACATGCAAATTCCCTTTTCTCTGAACCATTAATTTGTTTCCTTTTAATTCTGCATCTTTATCCTATAAACTCATAAAGAAAAAAAAAACCTTCTAAGTAAGGCATTTTGTCCCACTCCCCTGATTTTTGACAAAACAACTCTAGCTACAGTATAATATAGTAATTTAAAGACCCATTCAGTGACCAGTGCTCTCCTGAGTCCAAATTATACAATATGTAAGCCGAAGAGTATTATGATAAAAACCACATTCACTCTACTCATATGTTTCTAAGTAGACCAATTAACCAGAACTCGCCCCAACGGGCTGTTTCCTGGAACAGAGCCCCGCCCCCCCCCCCCCCCCCCGGCCCCAATTCTACCAGACAGAGTTCCATAAGACAGAAGGTACTGAAACCAGATCAGATGTCATTTCCCAGACAGAGCTTCATAAAACAGATGGTACCTTAACCAAATCAGAAGATGTCCTTTTTCACCAGACAGAGCTCCGTAAACCAATGGTACCTTAACCAGATCAGATGTCCTTTCCCAGACAGAGCCCTGTAAGCCAGAAAGGTACCTTAACCTGATGACCTAAGTCAGGACCTGGGATTGTAAACTGAACCAGAAAGTACAATGATTCAATCAAATGTGATAAACGATGAGAAGTGCTGGGAGTAAGGGGGAGAGTCCCCAAGTGAAATTACTTGGCAGCTGCTTGGGATTCTCCAAATCCAAACCCCCAGGGCATCTCAGCCCAGGCAGCCAATGGGACTCCTCGCCAAATACCCAGACTTACCAGAGAATCCCAAAGTCTGTCCCTGAGCAGAGATGCCAAAATGTGGAACTGGAAAAGACACCGGCACTCGTGCTGCCTGTCACATACTGAACCCAATAAGCAGAGACAGGAATTGAGTCTTTATGGGCACTTTATTCAGATGGCCAGTGATCTGAGAAGATGGCAGGTTCATACCCTAATGGGCCGTCTTACATTTTCTTTCCAAGCCAGCCTTTTATAACAGGGAACAAACAAGGTGCGGTGAGGGGTTTTGAAATTCAGGGAAAATTAGGTGAAAGAAACTTCAGCATTCTCACCCTGGGCAGTTAACTGTTCCCAGGGGCAGGTGGTCATCTGTCTCTTCCTGGAACACAATGGCCTAGATGCCTCTTCTTGTTCCCCAGGCTGTGGTCTTTAGTGGTGCCCCAGGAGGTCCGCTGTCTCTCCTGAGAGTGGTGAGCCAGTAGCTGGAGTTCCTGAAACAATAGCTTTAACATATGCATTACCTACTAGGTTTATTAACTATTTACCTTAAACTAAAATTTTCCAACTCTTGAGTCCCCTATCATTAAGATGTCTGATAATACCAAATATTGAGGATTATGAAGTGAATAAACAGGAACTCTTATATATTTCTGCTGTGGTTGTCAATAGGTACAATCACTGTAGGAAACAATATGGCATTATTTTATATATGCATACTCTAGAATTCAGCGGTTCCACTCCTTGGTCTGTTCTCTTGAACATGTGTACAAGGATTCAAAAATAAGAATATGCATATAAGTACTGCATGTAACAGCAAATATTTGGTGGCAACCCAAATGTTTAGGGTTTACAGGAAGGGTGGGATGGGATAGATAGGTGTAAGTTATTAATAATGTTCTATTACTTGGGTGGCAAATTAATGGGTACTTATTATATTATCTATGAATTTTAATATCTGTATCTTATGTATAGTTTTGAGCATCAAATAGTATATTTAAAGAGTAGAAAGCTTGAGTGTGAGCCATACCTCTCTGGTAGTGTGGTGGTTAGGACTTGGTTCTCTCATTGTTGTGGCCCTTGGTTTGATTCCCTGTCAGAGTTTAAACTAAGCCTTTTTTACTGCCCCCACCCTGGGAAAAAATTAATTGTAAGGAATGATCTAATTCCTTTTTTCAATGTGTACATGATTATGGTTTCCAGTAAAGAAGTATTGAAGTATTCGATTGTTTATACCTTTATGTTGAGGCAACCATCTCTACACCAGCATGGTAGTTTGTGGTATTCTCAACTGAAATACCATGAGTGATCAGTGGGTTTCATTTTCTCCCATTCTCCCAAACTTCATTAAAGAAAAAGCAGTGATGGTATATCTCTATAACATAGTCAATTTTCTGGGTTTCTTCCCTTGAAAACGTGGCATTTGATTTCCAAACACATGCCAGAGCATACATGGTTCCCAACTGTACTAAGTAGGTGAGAGGCTGATATCCTAAGATGTTCATCTTCCAAATTTCCCCAGTCTGTGGTCTGTCTTTGGATCAGCAATAATTGCCTGAACAGCTACTATGGCTTCATTAATTTTTGTCTGTGGCTCTCTGAGCTCTTCTATATGCAGCATTTGCAGAATTTGAGCAGCTTCATTAATAACTCCATCTCCTGTGTCAAACCAAGAATATGCTTGTCTAAAGGAACAGGCAATCTCTCTTTTGTTTGATTTTCTTTAGCAGCGGCATCCTGTGTCAGGTGCTCCTGAACCAAAATGCAAATTGCCTTAGGCATTACCAGGTAATCATTTTGGCGCTTAATCTCAAGTTTAGCCAAAGCCATTATACCAGCCTTCAGATCAAGATTATTGCTTCCAAGTTTTTTATTATATATTTCATTGTTGTTCTATTGCAGTTGTCCCAATTTTCCCCCCTTTGCTCTCCTCTGCCCAGCCCACCTCCACTCCCACAGTCAATCCCCACCCTGTTGTCCATGTCCACCAGTCATTTATACATGTTCTTTGACTAGTCCCTCCCCCTTCTTTCCACCATTATCCCATTACATTCAAACTAATTAATGGCTGTGCATTGTTAGCTGCACTGTCAGTATTTTTTGTATTATCAGGTACCAAGTCCTTGTATTTTTTAGCATTACCTTCATATTCATGTCTAACAGCTAAACCAAGAAGGCAGTCAATTGCTTCTTGTTGACCTTGAAAAGGAGAATTAACACCTATGAGATACATTTCTAAGAACTTGGGCCAGTCACTGCTGTGGATATTTCTTAAATTACTTTGTCTTCAACTTTGTAGTGTCTGATTTTCTGGTTTTGAAGCCAAACAATACAGAAGAAAATGGAAAAAAGATGAAAAAATATGAACAATAAAATGTCAGTAAATACATATCTGTCAACATTTGAATCTAAAAAAGAAACAAAATAAGTGAACAAGCAGAAGAGAAACAGACTCGTAGATACTCCCTAGATTCAGAGAACATTTTGATGATTGCCAGATAGGAGGAGGTTGAGGGGATGGTCACAAAAGGCGAAGGGATTAAGAAGTCAGATTGGTAGTTACAGAACAGTCATGGGGGTGTAAAGTACAGCACAGGGAATATAGTCAGTAATATTCTATTAGCTATATATGGTGTCAGATGGGCATGACATTTATTGGGATGATCACTTAGTAAGTTATATAATGTCTAATCACTGGGGTATATACCTGAAACTAATATAATATGGGATGTCAACTGTAATCGAATCATAAAAATGGTTTAAAAATGAAAATAATAAAAATTAATAAATTCTGCTCCATCTTTGCAGTTGAACCTGGCAGGGTTGTGGCATTCAGGGGGAGTCAGCTTGCATCAAAATATGACCCTGGCTTCTAGCTCTGGTTCCTGAGCTTCGGCCTGGATAGAAGAGGCAAGGAGGTGCGGGCAGTGCAGTGAGAGGGCCTGATCAGTGTTATTTGTTGTATTTTCAAGTCAAATACTGTGACCAATCCGTATTGTGGTTTCCCAAAATGGTAAATAATTCTTGGTAAAATTTGCAACAAATTATAGCACAATTTTCTCTCAATTTATGTGGTAGTTACATTCTTAGAAAATTCAATATATGTTGAATTTTTTTTAAAGTTCTGTTGTATTTATACTTAACATAGAGTCAGGTTCTGGACTCAGATCAGTGTAATCAGCTTTTGTACCTACTTGATTATGCAGCAGAAAACAGGGAGGGGGACATGTAGGTTTACAGCTGTGAATATGTGAAACACAGAGTTTAGTCTTGTATTATTATTTATGTAATTATTGTATTATTTTTCATACAAACAACTGCAAACCTACTTTTGTCCCACTCTGTATTTGAAGGACTTATGGGACAACTCTTTTTTGTGTGGGAATATTGTGAGCATTACTGAAGTCAGGTATCCTCAGTACCAACTCATGATAATGTCTCCCAATCATTGATTTCTCAGTTGCTGCCTAGAAGGAACAATATTACCAGAATCACAGCCCTGGTGGAAGGGGATAAGAGTGGGAAACCACCAGCTTTCCAGTGGTTTGGGCTCTTACACAAATAAGACAATTGGCTCCTCAGAGGAGTTTTCACACCTGGCCACAAAGGACTAATGTGAAATGGGAAAGGGGTTGTGGGGAAGAGAGTTAGTTTTGGTTTGATAAGATAAAGTGGGCAGGATCCTGATGCAGAAGAAGGCAGAAAAAAAAGTCTCAATACCAGGTCCCCAAATTGGGAAACTTACTCAAGGCAGTGTGCTACGAATCTTCTTTTATCTAACACTGTAAAACTCTTCCATGAGGGGTTGCGAGGAAGGGAGGGATCCAAAACATGAGAATACTCCAGTCTGGGTCAGTGGAAAATAAACCTCGCAGTTACACAACTTTATTAAGTGTGTGAGGAAGTTGTACCCTGAGCAAAAGGGGCAACAAAATCAACATATGACTTTTCTGGCAATGCCCACAAATGACACTAGGAAGGACTCCACCAGTTTTATGCCCCCTTTACTGATATTTTCCCAGAAGTCCCAGCTGTTCATTGACCTCAGCTTCAGGGTAAGGGGCAGGGTGAAGAAGGAAATAGGCTTAACAGGTACGGAATTGAGCTAAAGGATAAAGTGGCTTAGAATAAACTAGCAAGACAAATAAAGCATTTGATACAGGAGTCGAGGACCAGAGATTGGCTCCATTTGTGGAAACTGGGCACCCCGCGTCAGTCTAGGATAGCCAAGCATTGGAAAGGCACATGGTATGTGGTAGGGAATGACAAGAATGGGTGACAGTATATAAAGTTTAGCCTGGGGGCAGCCAGGAATGTGGGAGGGGGGGAGCAGCTGTCAAGGTGATATATTGTAATAATCATCTTCCCATTAGACAGCTGAAAGGGAGAGGTCAGGTAAACACACTATGAGGCCACACATCGGCTCACAAGAAATAAGCTACAAGTCATGTTAAAAGAAGGAATATGACTCTCTATTGCAAACCAGATTGGAGGAAGTGTTGTCAACAAGGAAACTGATCCTTGTAGAATCCACAGTCTATAGTGGAAGGCTTCCTCCCCACATATCAGAGTTCATTCAACCCCACCACTCACTGAACCAAGAGATAATCAGTTGACATTTGGCAGGGCAAGTTGCAGAGTAGTGCATAGGGTTTTATATCAAATATTTTATCTACCATAGGAGAAACAAATACATGCACATTTGTAAAAATATAGAGAAAAGTATGAAAGGATATACACTAAACTGTTAACACTGTCTAATGTAGGGGGTGTGATTGGCGATGGAGGTGGATAAAGTGGTCTATTTTTTTCTTCATATTCCTCTGTATCACTTGTTCAATTGTCATGTGATTCTTTAAAAAAAAATTAAATCCAGTAGGAAGACTTGTGCAGATCACCTACCTTCCAAACCTCCCTGTAATAATTAAAACCATTGGACCATCTTCTTTTGTTTAACTATCTCATCCTTGGTTTCTTTAATTTCTCCTGTTTTTTATTTTCCCCTCAATGTTTTCTTTTCCTCTTCCTTTAGCAAATGTGAATGTATGTCCAATGCTCAACCATCTGCCCCTACATCCTTTCTTCTCTATTTTTCTCCCTTCATTCACTTTCATGATTTCAATGATCATTTCTATGTTGATGCATCTCAACATCTAAGCTCTCTATGACAGAACACCTACAGGCTAATATCAAACATCTTTCAACCAAGTGCATCTGCAGTCACTGCTTTAAATTCAACATGCTCAACCTTCCCTACTCTCATTTACCTTTGATGGCTCCTTCTCTCTTCTCACCTAATGCAACTAAATATCCTATTTAATGTTTCTTCACAATATCTCCTAGATGCATCACTCTCTATTTTCACTACCCAAGTCTAATTCTCAATATCTCCCACCTAAACTTCTAAATGATCTTCAAGATGTTTTCCAGTCTCTCCTCCTTAAATCCCTTCCAAACTGCCAAAAAGCTGTTCACGACAACATTGTTTGCATCATACTAATTTCTTGCTCAAAAACCTAATGATAGCTTCCTATTATTCACTGATTTGAATCAAAACTGCTGGTTTTTAAAACCCAGAACAATCTGGCCTTTTTCTTTGCACCCATCCGTGCTTCATCTAGTGATCATGTCCATATCGTAGGGGTAATGTTGTAGCAGGCACCTAAATGTTAGCCATGACTATGGTAAGTACTCTCTCTGGGCTATTCCTGATTTCTCTTATCCCCTAGATCTCCCATCCCTGACCCTTGCCCCTTGGTTTTGATAAATTAGTGCAGATCTTTTCTCTGACTTATTGTACTCAGCTCCCTACTTGACCCTTGGTTCTGCATACAGCTCTGGCTTCAACATCACCTTCCAATGGCCTAGGGGAAAAGTTTGTTCCACCAACATTGGTCCTGAGGAACCCTTCCAGCTATACAACTCATCCACTACCTCCTAGTTTTTCCCCATCAGAGGACCTTCTTGGCCATTGCCTGTATATTAAACCTTCCATTTCAGCAAATCTTCTTACTCACCGAGTACCCCACACACATGCACACGCCTCTCTCATCCTCATGGTGAGCTCTCTGTTTTTTCTATTCCTTTAATATCCTATCCATTTTTCAACGCTCATCATATCGAGCCTGTCTGAATTCCTTGCACTCATAGGAATGTACTCAGAGTGGCTTGGATAACAGTTGGCAGATCAGAGTCTGAGGTTGGGTTTCAAGAGGACACAAAGGCAGACATACTTTTCCAGGTTGTCCAAACCAGGAAGTGGAAGAGAATAGTAGGTCCATTGAATTGTTAGATGTTGGAAGTAATAGCAGGTGAGCAAAAAATGAAGAATTATCTTGGAACAAGGAGTGTGGTAGACTATTTGCCAGGGACAATGTTAGAACAGCCATGGATCAGTACATAGGATGGCAGAGGCATGAGGGTGATATGTTGGCTTAACGTTTCAAATTTGAAACAGATACCAATTCCATGTCCTTTTTGCCTTCCAGGTTATGACATAGAACTTCTTTTTGCTGCCCATTTTGAATTCTCCTCTGTAAGTACTTTGTACCTGCAGTCTGTGTTTAATGATCATCAGCTTCTTTTATTCTGTCACTCCATTTTTCCAGTCTTAATAATTTTGTTGGATTTTATTATAAATTTAGTGATGAATATAATTTAGAGAATATAAAGGAAGAGTTATTGGAGATTAAAATAAAATTATTGCCCAATTTAAAGCTTCAGTAGAGACATGGTCACTGCTGAAAACAAAATTAATTTTCTGAAGGATGGACTGGAGAAATACCCCACAATATTAGAGCAAAAGCCCTGTGAAATTGAAATCATGACTAAGAAGATAACAGCTATACTTATACCCTGAAAACTTGATATACAAGTAATAAGAATTCATGAATGACAAACAAATGATGAGATATAAAAGTAATAATTGAGGAAATGATCGAGGAAAACTTACCTGTACTTACGAATTCCACAGAAGGGAAAAATTTTATAAACTTTCAGACAAAGAAGAAGCTTTTTTGTTTGATTCTATCAAGAAAGAAGCGTACTAGGACAAGAGCTATCATCTTCCTCAGTGAAAGCAAGAGGATGATGGAATAATATTTATATACAACTGAGAGAAGAGGGATGCCATTCAATAATTTTATACTCATCCAAGATATCATTCATCTGTCTGGGCAAAACATATTTTCAGAAACTGAAGGACTAAGAAAATTACCACAAAAACTATTTTAATCAAATTAAAATGAAATTAAAGATTTCAAGATAAGTAATGACTTAGGGCCCCAGAAACAGTGGTTGTAATATATGAAGCTAAATATAAGGAGGAGGATGATAATGTGACAGTTGACTGTAGTTCATGTTAAGTAAGAATACTTGAAAGAAAAGATCTAGATCTAGATGTATATCTATACATCTATCTTCCCTTGGAATGAATATAATGATAATTATATATATATACTATATATATACTATATTCATTCCAAGGGAAAACTATTTTTATATCTGGACTGTAGCAATTACTGCCTAATTGGTCTCCCCATATCCTATTAGTCCTCTGCAATCAATTCACTTTGCAGTAGTCACAGGCCTTCATAAAATGTGTGGCACAATGAGGGGTACATGATTATTTAACGTTTTTATATATATATATATATATATATATATATAGAGAGAGAGAGAGAGAGAGAGAGAGAGAGATTAACTATGAGTGCTTAAAATAAATGTAACTGCTAGCAAAACTATATTTAGCTATATATAATGATATTTAGCTATATATAAAACTATATATAGCTAGCAGAGCTATATTTAGAGAACTTCTAAATTCCCTGGGGGAAGGGAGGGGGAGAGGGATAAGGAAGTTTTTAAAAACTTGATACATCTAGTAAAAGTAAGGAAACAAGAAAAGGAGAAACAAGAGTATAACAAATAAAATGTGAGGGAAGGAATAAGATCAAATATATCTATCACAATAAGTGAGGATGGACTATATTACCCTTTCCTCAAAAAATGAAAAGGACTCTCAATTTTGGTTTAAAAATAAGTAAATAAGTAAATAAATTCATTATTTATAATGACTACTCCTGAAAAAAGAAAGGCTGAAAATAAAGCTAAAGAAAAACTATATCACACAAGTACAAACATAAAGCAAGAATAGCAATATTAAAATTAGAAAAAAAATGAAATTCAAAGCCAAGTGAATTAAGCAGAACAAAAATGTGCTCTTGTAATGATAAAAGGCACATTTCACAGAGAATTTATGTCATAACCTTGTGTGTTAAACAATGTAGCAATGAATACATAGGAAACAAAAACTAGGAACACTAAAACATTTTTAAAAGAAAGCCATAGTACAATGGGAAAAATTATATTCTTCTTTGGCTGTTTAACAAGCAAAAGGGACAAAAATAAGCAAGGATATAAACAATCTGAATAATACAATCAACAAGTTCAATTTAATATAAAATTGAACCTTACAGAGAATACACATTCTTAACATATATACCTAAAACATTTCTAAAAATCAAACATGTACTTGGCTAAAAAGAACGCCTAATGAATTCCAAAACGTAGAAATTTATAGGCTGTATTCTCTGACTAAAATAAAAAGAAAAGAAATCAACAAAACAGATAACTGCCATGGCTGGTGTGGCTCAGTGGATTGAGTGCCGGCCTGCAAACCGAAGGGTCACCGGTTTGATTCCCAGTCAGGGCACATGCCTGGGTTGCAGGCCAGATCCCCAGTTTGGGGTATCTAAGAGGCAACCAATTGACGTATCTCTCACACACTGATGTTTCTCTCCTTCTCTTTCTTCCCCTCTTCCCCTCTCTCTAAAACTAAATAAATAAAATCTTAAAAAAAAACACAAACAAAAAACAAAACAAAACAGATAACTCCCCAAAATTTAATATTTGGAAATGAAGGAATGGTCTTCTGAACAGTCACTGGCTCAAACAGGAAATCAAAACTGAAGCCACAAATTATATAGAAATTAATTAAAGAACACTTCATAAAATGAAATCTGTGAGCGTGGTTAGAGTTAAACTTTGAGGAAAATATATACTGTCAAATATTTTTATTATTAAAATAAGAGTGAAAATAAATGGACTCAGAATTTAACTTAAAAAATAGAGGAAAAACACTAACATAAAGAATTAATGATTAATAAAGATAGGAACTAAAAGAAATATAAACCACCACCACCACACAGCCCCCCACTGCATCCTTCACAAGCACGGACACACAAAGGATAATAAATAAAATGAAAATCAAAAGATCTATAAAATAAGCCACCTCCTTCTGCAACCTAATTTTGTTAAAAGAGCAGAGATTAAAATGCACACTATTAGTAATGAATAAATGAGACATAACCACTTAAATCAAACTTTGAAATAATTTTAAGACAAAATTATAACCAATGTTGTAAACAACTTTGAAAATCTAAAGATAATTAACAAATTTCCAGCATGACATAGAGTATCATAATTAACTCAGAAAGTGGTAGGAAATCTGCACAGACTAGTTACCATAGGGGAAAAATGGAAATTTCTGAGTTCTATCTACCCTTCAAAAAAAAAAAAAAAAAAAACAAAACCAATTTCTGTGTTACTCAAACTGTCCCAGATTTGTATAGATCGCCCCAATTTATTCTACTCATGACCTTTAAATGTCACAACAACATACAACAAATAAAAAAGTATAAACCACTTTTGTACTTATAAATATGGATGCAAAATGTTTTAATAAAATATTAGCAAATAGATTCCAGCATAGTAAGTAGTAAGAAACTAATTCATCCTGATTAAGCAGGATTTATTTGAGTAATGCAAATATGGCTAAATTGGGAATATATTAATATAATTCGTTGCATACACAAATCAAAGGAGATGAATGTTATATAATTGTATCAAAAGGTAATGAAGCTGCATTTAATATAACTTGGCAGGCATGGCTAATAATGAAACCTCTAAGAAACAAACTTAGAAGGAAGCTACCTCAAACTGATAAACTGTTTAGCAAAATCCAATGAATATAATGGGAATTACTGTGAGTAAAGTGGCAACATCAGGCCTTATTCTCCTCCAGACTTGCCTGGGAAAGACCTTGGTCTTCCACAGCAATGAAACAGAAAACTTAAGATAAAAGGAAAATATTGTGTGTGTTGTGGTAGCTGTATGGAACTGCCTATGGGTTGGGCCATCTGTGATTGCCACCTGCACAGATAGAACCAAATACATGGTAATGCACCCATTGTTTTTCACTGAGAAAGAATGTACTTTGGCTAGATGACAGGGATCAAACTGTTAGACTGTGCCACAACAATAAAAAAATTCCAGATGGATTAAATATTTTAACTTTCACATAAAACCTTAGAAGAAAATAAGAAGAATATTTTGTATAACTTTGGAGTGGGAGGGGCCTTCTTAATCAAGACAGGAACTTAGCCATAAAGACCGACAATTTTGACAACATACTGTAGAGCCAAAGACTGTGTAGAAATCCCACCGAGAGAAAATATCCGCAATTCAAATTAAAGAAAACAGATCAATAGCCCTATAATACAAAGAACTCCTAAAATTATCTAAGAAAAAGACTACAACCCAAAGATTATGGCAGAGGTTGGGAATGGGCAAATAACAGAAGTGGAATATAAAGAACATGTGAGAAGTTTCCAACCTCATAAGTTGCCAAAGATATAAAATATTATAAATGATGGGACAGCATATCTTTCTTCTCCTCATACTGGCACCATTTAAAAATATTGATACAATTAGATACTGACAAGAAGATGGGAAAAAGACAACTCTCTTACTTTAGTAGACTCCCTTATCTCTCTCTAGTAGGAGAGTGAGTTGCTAAGACCATACTGGAAGGTAATCTGGTAGTAGTTATCAAAAATTTTAAATGTACAAGCATTTGGAGCATCACTCAGTGCCATCAGAAATCATGTTGAGTGGAAGTCTGACAACTATGGAATTAAAAAAACCACATCCACCCATACTGGTAGGAGGGGAGAAGATGCAGAATGGGCTGGCCCCTCACCCATGTGTGGTGGATAAAAATTTGGGAGGGATATCTTGGGAGCAAGGAGTCCCAGCCCTAGACCAGGCCTCCCAGCTCAGGGTCCTACTGCCAGGGAGGTAAGTCCCCACCACTTCTGGTGGCAAAACCCAGCAGGGATTGATTGAGTGCGTAGAAGAAACTGCTGGAGCCCCAAGTAGTTCCTCTTAAACAACACACACACAGACTCACCTACTGAGAGTCATTCCCTCTGAGCTCCAGCACTGGGCTAGCAGCTTAAAAGGCACCAGTGACATACTGGGAGAAACTGAAGTGACTGGCATGAAGGCAAGCAGAGGCCATTCTCCCTTTGCTAACCCTCCCCCCACAGAGCTGGCAAGCTGGTGCCATATCTGAAATTCCATCTACCTGGCTTATACTGTTTGACTCACCTTGGAGATCCCCGGAGGCTCTGCCCCACCCAATTTACAGGTCCACCCAAGCTGCTTTTCCTATGAATGGCTGGTCTTGGCTCCTAAATCCTATCAAACAAGCAACAGCTGGCTTCAGTGAGCCCTAGCAGCAGCCAGGTTAGACTTGCAGTTTGAGAATCTCCGAACCCAGCACAACTAGCAGCCACTTCAGATTGCTTTATAGCTCAGGCAGGGTGCCTGGGGCAAAACACAGGTGGGAGCTGACCTTGGCCTGCACCACTTGGGAAACCTCAGGGCCAGCACGCCCAGTAGAGAGCTACAGATCATGTTGGAGCACCACCACCCTACCCCTGCACAGCTGATCCACCACGGAGAGTGGAGGTTGGTGGCCAGTGGTCACAGCCAATCTTTGCAGCTCACTGGCCTGGGTAAATTCCCCCCATCGATCTGCCAATAACAACCAAGGCTCAACTACAAGAGGAGGGTGTGCTCAGCCCACATGAAGTGTACACCTCAGTACCCAGCTTGGGTGAAAGGGGAGGCTGTGCCACTGGCCCCTATAGGACACCTACTACATTAGCCCACACTACCAAGACACGGAGTCAAAGCAGCTCTACCTAATACAAAGACACAAACACAGGGAGGCTGCCAAAACTAGGAGACAAAGAAACATGGCCCAAATGAAAGAACAGGTCAAAACCCCAGAAAAAGAGCTAAACGAAATGGAGTTAAGTAATCTCTCAGTTGCACAGTTCAAAACACTGATTATAAGGTTACCCAAAGAACATAGTGAGAACCTCAAAACATAAAAGAGATCCAGTCAAAAATGAAGACACACTAATTGAAATAAAGAACAATTTACAGGGAAACAATAGAGTGGATGAAGCCAAGCATCAAATCAATGATTTGGCACATACTGAAGCAAAAAACAACCAATCAGGATAACAAGAAGACAAAAGAATCCAAAAAGTGAGGGTAGTATACGCAGGTTCTGGAATATCTTCAAGCTTTCCAACATTCATATCATAGAGGTGCCAGAAGGAGAAGAGGAAGAGCAAGAAATTAGAAATCTATTTGAAAAAATAATGAAGGAAAAGTTCCCCAATCTGGCGAAGGAAATAGACATGCAAGTCCAGGAAGCTCAAAGAGTCCTAAAAAAGTTGGACTCAAGGAGAAACACGCCAAGGCACATCATAATTACATTAGCCAACATTAAAGATAAGAAGAGAATCTTAAAAGCAGCAAGAGAAAAAGAGACAGTTACCTACAAAGGAGTTCCCATAAGACTGTCAGCTGACTTCTCAAGAGCAACATTACAGGCAAGAAGGGGATGGGAAGAAGTATTCAAAGTCATGAAAGGCAAGGACCTACATCCAAGATTACTCCATCCAGCAAAGCTATCATTTAGAATGGAAGGGCAGATAAAGTGCTTCCCAGATAAGGCCAAGTTAAAGGAGTTCATCATCACCAAGCCTTTATGATATGAAATGTTAAAGGGACTTACCTAGGAAAAAGAAGAAGATCAAAACTATGAACACTAAAATGACAATGAACGCATCACTATCAACAACTGAACCTAAAAAAACAAAAGCAAACTAAGCAAACTGGTAGAACAGGAACAGAATCACAGAAATGGAGTTCACATTGAGAGTTATCAGCGGGGAGGGGGTGGAGGAGAATGGGGGAAAAGGTACAGGGATTAAGAAGCACAATTGGTAGATACAAAATAGACAGGGGGAGGTTAAGAATACTACAGGAAATGGAGAAGCCATAGAACTCATATGAATGACCCATGGACATGAACTAAGGGAATGGGAATGCTGGACGGAGGGGGGTTCAGGGTGGTGGGGGACAAAGGGGAGAAAAAATGGGACAACTGTAATAGCATAATCAATAAAATACACTTAAAAAAAAAAGAAGGGCAGACGAAGAGCTTCCCAAACAAGAAAAAACTAAAGAGGTTCATCATTACCAAACCATTATTATATGAAATGTTAAAGGGATTTATTTAAGAAAAAGATAAAAACTATGAACAATAGAATGGCAAAAATACATATCTATCAACAACTGAATCTAAAAAACAAACTATGCAAACAAGAAGAACAGAAACAGAATCATGGATATGGAGAGCCTTTTCATAATTGCCAGATGGGAGGGGATTGGAAGAGAATGGGTGAAGAGGCCGGGGATTAAGAAGTACAAATAGGCCCTGGCTAGTGTGGCTCAGTGGACTGGGTGCTGGCCTGAAAACCAAAAGGTCAGTGGTTGGACTCCCAGTTAGGGCACATGCCTGGATTGCAGGCCAGGTCCCTAGTTGGGGTTGATGTATCTCCTGCACATTAGTGTTTCTCACCCTCTCTTTCTCTATCCCTTCCCATCTCTCTAAAACTAACTAAATAAAATCTTTAAAAAAAGAGAAGTGCAGATAGTACACGTAGCTACAGCATAGCCATGGGGATGTAAAGCACAGCATAGGAAATGGAGTGGACAAAGAACATATGCATGACCCATGGACATGAACAATGGTGGTAGATTGCCTGAGGGTGTGGGGGGTGGGGGCATGCTGGGTGGAGGGGGCAAAGGGTGAAAAATCAGGACAACTGTAATAGCATAATCAATAAAATGTAATTTTAAAAAACAGGAACAAAATTAAAAAAGTAGATAGGCAAAAATAAAAATAGATTAAATATACAAGCATTTGACCTGGTAAACATCTTCCAGAAATTTAGCCTAATGTTATTTTTTTCAAGTGACCTGAGGCCTGTGCCCAAAGATGTTCACTGCAGTTGGCAGTGACAAATAAGTAAAGGAAAACAATCTGAGGAAAAGAACCGGAAGGTACATCAAAACAGTAATTATTAAGTTATAGGACAGCCATAAACTGGAATACTGAAGTGCTAAAATAGAACATAGTTATAGCTCTACATCTGTTGGCCAGGAGAATTGTCCATGATATATTATTGTTGTTGTTGTTTAAAAACGTGCAGAGTATCATGCTATTTTTATTTTAAAATAGGTGGGGGAAGGGACCTATGTAAGTGCACTGAGTAAAATGCAGAGGATGACCTTCCTACATTCACATACAGTACCCTTCAGGATTCTACTCATGCAGTTCATGAAACATTTTGAATAACTAGCAACACCTGAACATTTATATGGTAAATGTGCTCTTGTCTATTAAGCCAAAATGCTTCACTTCTGTCACAAGATTGTGATATTGTGGCTATACTGATATATTTATTAAAGGAAAATGTAATAAGCCACAAGTGTTGAAAGAACAGAGAACATGTACACTTTTGGGAGCGTCTTCAAGTGCAAAGAAAGCCAGTATCAAAACTTAAACCACACTTTGTGTGTGTATTAGTATTCTCATGGAGAAAAGTGTGCAAGTGATAGGGGACTCAGGAGTTGGAAAATTTTAGTTTAAGGTAAATAGTTATAAGCGTTGTAAGAAGTGCATATGTTAAAGCTGTTGTTTCAGAAACTACAGGTAAGGCCCATCCTGGCTCCTGGGAGAGACAGCCAACCTCCTGGGGCACCGCTAAAGACCACCACCTGGGGACAAGTGGAGGCATCTGGGCCATTGTGTTCCAGGAAGAGACAGATGACCACCCACCCCTGGGAACAGCTAACTGCCCAGGGTGAGAATGCTGCAGTTACTTGCACCTAATTTTCCCTGAATTTCAAAACCCCTCATTGCACCTTGTTTATTCCCTGTTATAAAAGGCTGGCTTGGAAAGAAAATGTTAAGACAGTTTTTTTAGGGTGCGAACCCGTCCTCTTCTCAGATCACCGGCCATCTGAATAAAGCACCCATAAAGACTCAATTCCTGTCTCTGCTTATTGGGTTTGGCACACGACAGGCAGCACGAGCTCCAGTGTCTTTTCCAGTTTCAAAAGGACACATAAAAACTATCAACACTGGTTGTACTCCAGGGATTGTATAGAAGGAGGAAGTTATTTTTCCAAGTGCATCTTTGAATTGCTAACAAGCATGTAATCTACAAATCACTTAGCAAAAAGAATTCAGGAAGGTGAGAAAGAGCAAGCCGAAAAAAGCAAATGAAAGAAAAGAGGGAAAAAGGAAGGGAAGGGGAAGGGAGGGGAGAGGAGGGGAGAAAAGAGGAAAAGAAAAATGAGAGAGAGGAGAGGAGAGGAGGGGAGGGGAGGCGAGGGGAGGGGAGGCGAGGGGAGGGGAGGGGAGGGGAGGGGAGGGGAGGGGAGGGGAGGGGAGGGGAGGGGAAAGAAAAAAGACAAGACAAAAGAAAAGAAGAGAAGAGGCAGGAAAATGCATGGTAGATGTGGATGGGGTTGGGATGCGCAGCGATCCAGGCACTAGAAGTCACTTCAGCCTGGGAACCGCTAATCCCCGGGCTTCTGCAGCTTTAGTTTCCAGCGGCCAGCACCGGCAGGCAGGCAGGCGCTTCACCAATGTGGGAAGCAGGACCTTGCAGAGTAATGATCTGAAACAAGCCTCCAAATGCACGCAGATGGGTGCGGCTGCTGCTGAAATTAGAGCGGAAAAGACAGGCGAATAGAGTCTGCCGCCCGCACGCAGGAATGGTCTCGCAGGGGATGTCACTGTGGAAGCTCCAACTGCACCACATCCTGCTGCACTGTGGGCAAGGGCCACCCACCCCTTGAGCCATTGAACTGAACTGAACTCCAACAGGGCAAGTACCTTTTCTCACAAGAGGGTGAGAATCTGGAGGAAGAGGTGAGGAAGCTCATACAATCAAAGAGCACAGGATTCCCTTTCTGCTCTCACTGTGCCCTATCCTTTAAAGGGGATTTAGTGGAAGGCTCCACTCTCTGCATGCACCCTGGGATGAACAGACCCTGGGGCTAGGGATGGGAAAAATACTATTGGGGAGAGGGGGAGGCCTGATTCTGAGAAGAAAGTCATGGAGCTGGAGACGTCTGCTAGGAACTCAGCCCCCTCATCCTGCCAACCCTGATCATTCTCCTTGAGGCCTTTCACGCCAGGGAAGAAGACAGAAGTTGAGCTCCCAGACTGTGGATTCAAACCTCAGCTTTGCGACTTTCTAATTGTGAGCTTAGGCAAGTGATGTACTTGACCTCTCTGGGGTTCAGTGTCTTATTTGTAAAGTGGAGACAATAAGATTATTACCCCTCCCACAGGGTACTGAGGAAATAGAGAAAGAAAAAGACGGAAAAGAGATTAAAGATGATAATGTATATGAATTATTGTGCTTGAGAAATTTTAAGTACTCAATAAATCTTATTATTAATAAGATTTAATTAATGAACATTAATTAATGTGTCATTTATGTACAGAGCCCTAGACTAACTAGGTCCTGAGACTTAATAGCCACAGGGGCTCCTTCCACCATCTCCAGCCCCTCCCCATGTGTTCCTCCTGCCCCAACCAGTGCCAGATCTAAAATCCTATCTTGTCTTGGAGTGTTTCCAGGTGTTTGCTCATTTTCTGTCTGCCCGCTGTGGCCCTACCCCACACACATTCCCTTGGGGCACACCTTCACCTGGATAGTGCACGTGTACACACACACACCCACACACACACACCTCCTCTCTTTCAAGTCCCTGTGGAACCCTGTTTATTAGGCCTTTGGGGGTACTTAAGGGAGCCAGCAAACAGCAAATACTTAGTGTTGTTGTTGTTGTTTACCCTTCAGGCATCTGCAGTTGCTGGCTGTAACCCTGGCCTCCTTCCTCTGTGAAATGTGTTATGTGCTATGGTCAAGCATTCCACCTATTGATTCTCTCACATTTCTCTCACTTGATCCTTCTCTGCCCACATTAATCTCACATAATGGACACTTGCTCTTTCAAATCCAGGTGGACCCTCATAGATGGCCAAGTGTGATAATAGTTAACCAGGCATCCATTGCTTCCATCCCTTCAGAACATGATATTCTATAGATGAAAATGTGGGGTGCAAGAAGGAAGCCAAGGATTATATCTTTGAAGCTTTACTGGTTTTGCCAAAGTATAAATATGATGCAGCAGAATATGACCAAATGTTCCTAAAGTAGACCCTGTGCTGAGGCTGTGCTCATGCTTGGGCATTCCCAGAACTGGTTTTACTCTCCAGCTTCAAGTCTCTACCTGTGCAGAAGGTGGTGAGGAATTCTCACTTGGTTCGGTGCTGAGTAGTCAATCCTTCAAGATTGAAAAAGCTCCTGATTTAGGATACATTTGTTATGGAAAGATTTCAGCCCCCTCTTGGGAATCTCCTCCCGCTCAATTCTCTCCTATACCCATCCCCAGCCTCTTCTCAGGAAGATTATACCCACTGCAAGGATGAGCCTGTATGTGGTCAGCCTGGACCACTCTGAGCAACCAAAACTTTCTACATAGTCATTTATTTTCTCCAAGTTGCTCAAAGTAGACATGCTTCTTTTTAGTTATTTATTGTCAGCTACCTCACTCTTCCTCATCAGCACCCACCATCATGCCTTTTATATATATACACATATCTTATATATAAATCTTTATATGTACATATCTTTATATATATATAAAGATTTATATCTATCATATCTTTATTGAATCTGTTACAAAAGTTAAACATGATTATGACCAATATGCAAAAGTTACAGAACCGTAGCCTAACCATTTAGAAGCACACCAAACAAGCATAAATTGAGGGACATTCAATAAAGTACTTGACCGGTACTCTTCAAGACTGTCACGATCATCAAAAACCAGGAAGACCTGTGAAACTGTCACAGCCCAGAAGGAGCCAAAAGAAATATGACGTGCTATCCTGGCTGGCATCCTGGAACAACAACAAAAAGGTACTAAGGGACAACTAATGAAATCTGATTACAGTGTGGACTTTAGTAAGTAATAATGTATTAATATCGGTTCATTGACTGTGGTAAGTATGATGATGTAATAAGAGATTAAGAATGGGGAAACTAGGTGTGGAGGTATATAAGAACTTTGTAGTACCTTTGCAATTTTTCTGTAAATTTTAAAATATTCTAAAATTAAAATTTTATTTAAATAATTTCAAAGTTACAGAAGGGAGTGAGTGGAGATTAATAGAGAATGGGCGTCAGGGAACTTTCCAGAATGACGATAATGTTCTATGTCCTGATAGAGATTTGGATTACACAGGCACATCCATCTGTCACAACCTGTTGATTCACTCACTTAACCTTTGTACAATTCATTGCATGTAAATTTTATCACGAAAAGAAAAAAAAAATGTGGACTTGGAAGATGGCGGCATGGTAGGAGGAAGCAAATTCCTCTTCCCCTTACACACGGGAGAAAAACTGACTGATCTACGGAGAAACAGAGCAAAAGGCCAACAATATCACAACATTTATGAAAATTGGAGATCAAAAATTATAGCAGACTTGAAAAACCAGACAGTAAGGAGACTGCTTCAGGATAATAAGGGCCTAGAGATCAGCGCGGGAACCAGGGAGGTTGCAGCCCCCGGGCCCAGTGCTTCCGGGTCTGCCTCAGGGTACTCAGGAGAGAGCTGGGTCAACCGGTCCCTCCCTGGCCAAACAGGGATTGAGCAACACCACCGGGGGAGGCCTTGTTGCTTGAAGGCACAGAGAGGGGAGTGAGGACTGAGAGACAATCACAGGGGCTGCGAGCCCCCATGCATAGCCCTGGGAAGAGTGTGCGCCCCAGCCTGTGCGACCAAGGGTGGCCTGGTCATGTGCCTGCGCCCCCAATCCGGAGATAGTGTCATTTTGTGGAAGACCCAGACCCCACAGCACTGAACACGGAAAAGGCACGGCACTCCACAGGATAGCCGGTGCACAGGCTGTGAACTGGGGGGTGGGGGGGTGGGGAGTGCACGCCCCTCAGGATCCCCAGAGCTCACACTGTGAACCCAGAAAAGGAGCGGGGGCTACTTGGGATCCTGGAGCCCATGGCGGTGAACTCAGGGGAAGTGTGTGCCCCTCGGGATCCCCAGAGCTCACACCGTGAATCCGGAAAAGGTGCGGGTGCTCTGTGGGATACAGGAGCCCACGATGGTGAGCTCTGGAGAGTGTGCTTGGGAGCGCCCAGACCCACACACAGGGCCCTGCGGAGAGGCACTGGACCGGCTCTGGGGAGACCGAGTGGCTGGCTCTGGGGAGACCGAGTGGCTAGCCCTGGGGCAGTACGCGAGAGACTGACTGAGTTCAGACTGGGAAGGCAGAAAAGCATTCCAATCGCCCCTCAGCCTGCTGAAGCCAGCAAGACCAGAAAAACTGGTTTGGCTAGTTAGAAACCAGGAAGAAGTGTTTTTTTTGTTATTTTTTTTATTTGTTTGTCTGTTTTTGTTTTGTTTTTTAGATGGTTTGACTTTATCTTTTTTAAGTAACTTTTTATTTTTAATTCTTATTATTTTTATATCTTCCAATTCTTTATGCTTCCCTTTCTTTCACTCTAGTGTTATTCCTTCCTTTCCAAATTTATCTCTTCTTCATTCCACCTTCTGCTTTTTTTCCTTCTTTTTGAACCTGCGAGTTATTGCATATTTGTATTACCTTTTTCCCCCATTATTCTTATATTTTTTATTTTAATAGTATTTTGGTATTCCCCTTCTTTCTGTATAGTCTTCATTGCTCGGCTGGTTATACTGTATCATTGATAGGTTTCCCGTGTTATCTCATTCATAGTGTATTGCCAATTTACTGTCCTTCATTTGTGTTCTATTAGTACATTACTCGAGGTTCTATACTCCCTATTCTTGTTATCTAGATCCCATAGATTCTGCCATATGATTGTTGCTCTAATATTACTGTAAATAAGACCTATTCCATACAATTGTAAATATTACACAACACCCCTCCCAGATCTCAGCCCACTTTGAGTTTTCCCGAACTCTATTAATCTAGTAGTTAACTCTATTCTCTTACACACTACTCCTATTTACTATTCTTTACTCCCACCCTACCTCAGAATCTGACCTTCCACAGCCTCACTGCTTTCTAGATCCAACTCACAATCCTTTCCTCCCCAACAAAAGTCTTATCTTCTTTCCAACCTTTCTAAAATGTGGCTAGCAGGGTGGAAGATCACAGTTAACACTATAAGTAGCCAAAGGATCTCCTATCTCTTTCCTACTGGATGCTACTCTAAATATCATAGAATACTCTCTTGCTGTCTTATACCACTTTTGCCTTACCCCTCCAAGTGATCACGAAAAAGAGTAGGGGGAAGCTGTGAACACCAGGATACCCGAAAGGGACTGCACCACTGAATCTCACAGGTATTCTACCACAGAAGTTCACACCATAAACCCAGGGAAAAGGAACAGATCGATTCAAGAAACAGAGGCTAACAAGAAGGGTCTCACAAACAATGGGAATACAAAGAAACAATCCCCAAATGAAGGGAAAGGAGGAAGCCTCAGAAAGAATGCTAAATGAAATAGAGGCAACTCAACTATCAGATATTGAGTTCAAAGAAATGATTATCAGGAAGCTCAACGAGCTCACAAAGAGCTACGAAAAATTACAGGGAAACTACAATGAACTCACTGCAAACTATATCAACGTGAAAAAGGAAATAGAAACTATCAACAAGGGCCAAGAGGAAATGAAGAATACAATTTCTGAACTGAAGAACACAGTAGAAGAAATGAAAAGCAGGATCGATGAAGCAGAAGATCAGATCAGCGAACTGGAGGACAAAGTAGAAAAAACACCCAGAAAGAGCAAGAAAAGGAAAAGAGGCTCAGAAAGAATGAACAGGATTAAGAGAAATGCAAGACAATATGAAACTTAATAATATCCATATAATAGGGATACCAGAAGGAGAAGAAGAAGA
The DNA here is from genome assembly GCF_004126475.2 of Phyllostomus discolor. Classification (NCBI taxonomy): domain Eukaryota; kingdom Metazoa; phylum Chordata; class Mammalia; order Chiroptera; family Phyllostomidae; genus Phyllostomus; species Phyllostomus discolor. The sequence goes on from NC_050198.1 coordinate 53,365,568, forward strand.
AGAGCAAGGGATAGAAAAACTATTTGAAAAAGTAATGATGGAAAACTTCCCTAATTTGATGAGAGAAAAAGTCACACAAATCCAGGAAACACAGAGTCCCAATCAAGAGGAACCCAAAGAGGCCCACCTCAAGACACATCATAATTAAAATGGCAAAATTTCAAGACAAAGAGAGAATCTTAAAGGCAGCAAGGGAGAAACAGGAAGTAACATACAAGGGAACCCCAATAAGGCTAGCAGCTGACTTCTCAATGGAAGTGCCCCAAGCCAGAAGAGAATGGCAAGAAATATTCCAAGTAATGAGAACCAGAGGTCTGCAACCAAGGCTACTTTATCCAGCAAAGCTCTCAATCAAGATAGAAGGCCAAATAAGGAGCTTCCAAGACAAAAGAAGTCTAAAAGAATACACCTCCACCAAACCAGCTCTGCAGGAGATACTAAAGGGACTGCTTTAAGGAAAGGAAGGAGAAGAGAGAGAGAGAGAGAGACAGGCATGTAAATGGCAATGAATAAATACCTATCAATAATAACCTTAAACGTAAATGGATTAAATGCTCCAATCAAAAGACATAGAATAGTTGAATGGATAAGAAAGCATGACCCACACATATGCTGCCTACAAGAGACCCACCTCAGGACAAAAGACCTACACGGGGTGAAAGTGAAAGGCTGGAAAGAAATTTTCCAAGCAAACAAATGGAAAAAAAAAAGCCAGGGTAGCAATACTCCTATCAGAAAGAAATAGACTTCCAAAACAGGGCCATAAAGAGAGACCCAGAAGGTCACTTCTTAATACTCAAGGGAAGAATCCACCAAGAAGACATAAACATTGTAAACATATATGCATCCAACACAGCAGCACCCAAATACATAAAGAAAATCTTAGAGGACTTCAAGAAAGATGTTAACAGCAGCACAATTATAGTGGGGGATTTTAACACCCCACTGTCAAAAATGGACAGATCTTCCAAACAAAACATCAACAAAGATATTGTGGCACTGAACAATACCCTGGATGAAATGGACTTTACTGATATATACAGAGCCTTCCATCCCAAAGAAGCTAAATACACATTCTTTTCAAATGTACACGGAACATTTTCAAAGATGGACCACATGATAGGACACGAAACAAGCCTCAACAATTTCAAGAAAATTGAAATCACACCAAGCATTTTCTCGGAACACAAGGGACTGAAACTGGAAATGAACCCCAAGGGGAAAAAAAAACCCAAAACACTCAAAATCATGGAGATTAAATAGCATGCTATTAAACAATGAATGGGTCAAGATTGAAATTAGGGAAGAAATAAAAAAGTTTCTGGAAACAAGTGAAAATGAACTCACAACAACCCAAAACTTATGGGACACAGAAAAGGCAGTTCTGAGAGGGAAGTTCATAGTGATACAGGCCTACCTAAAACAGATGGAAACATTTTAAACAAAAAACCTAACCCTATGTCCACAAGAACTTGGGGAACAACAACAAAGACAGCCCAGAGCAAGTAGAAGGAAGGAAATAACCAAGGTTAGAGCAGAATTAAATGACATAGGGACTAAAAGCACAGTTCTAAGAATCAATGAGTCCAGGAGCTGGTTCTTTGAAAAAATAAACAAGATCAAAAAGCCTTTAGGCAGACTCATCAAGCAAAAAAGAGACAGGACCCAAAAAAACACAATCAGAAATGGAAGAGGAGAGATTACAAGTGATAGATACCACAGAACTACAAAGGATTGTAAGAAACTACTATGAAGAACTGTATGCCAAGAAATCTGAAAACCTAGGTGAAATGGACAAATTTCTAGAAAAACATAATCTTCCAAAATTCAATGAAAAAGAAGCAGAAAGCCTGCACAGACCAATAACAGCCAATGAAATTGAAGCAGTGATCAGAAAACTCCCGACACGCAAAAGCCCTGGACAGCATGGTTTCACAGGAGAATTCTACAAAGCATTTAAGGAAGAGCTAACCCCTATCCTTCACAGACTATTCCAAAAAATCCAAAAAGATGGAAGACTCCCAAACTCTTTTTATGAGGCCAGCATCATGCTAATCCCCAAACCAGACAAAGACACAAGAAAGAAAGAAAACTTCAGGCCAATATCGCTGATGAACATAGATGCTGAAATCCTCAACAAAATATTGGCAAACCACATCCAACAATACATTAAAAGGATCATCCACCATGATCAAGTGGGATTCATCCCAGGGATGCAAGGATGGTACAATATTCGCAAATCAGTAAGTGTAATACACCACATAAACCAAAGCAAAGGCAAAAACCACATGATCATATTAATAGAAGCAGAGAAAGCATTTGATAAGGTGCAGCACCCATTTATGATAAAAAAAACACTCGGCAAAGTGGGAATAGAGGGAGCATTCCTCAACATAATAAAGGCCATATATGAGAGACCTACAGCCAACATCATACTCAATGGGCAAAAACTAAAATCTTTTCCACTAAGATCAGGAACAAGACAAGGCTGTCCACTTTCGCCACTTCTATTCAATATAGTACTGGAAGTTTTAGCCACAGCGACCAGACAAGAAAACGAAATAAAAGGCATCCAAATTGGAAAGGAGGGAACAAAACTGCCCCTGTGTACAGATGGCATGATAGAGTACATTGAAACTCCTATAGACTCGGCCAAAAAACTACTCGACCTAATAAATGAATTTGGCAAAACCGCGGGATACAAAGTCAATATCCAGAAATCAGTGTCATTTCTGTACACCAACAATGAAACAGCAGGAGCAGAAATCAGGGAAAAAATTCCATTTGATATAGCAAAAAGAAAAATAAAATACCCAGGAATAAACCTAACCAAAGAGGTAAAAGACCTGTATTCAGAAAACTACATAACACTGAAGAAAGAAATCAAGGAAGACACAAACAAATGGAAACATATACCATGTTCATGGATTGGAAGAATTAACATCATCAAAATGTCCATACTACCCAAAGCAATTTACACATTCAATGCGATACACATTAACGTACCAATGGCATATTTCACAGACATAGAACAAACACTTCAGAAATTTGCGTGGAACCATAAATGACCCCGAATAGCCGCAGCAATTCTGAGAAAGAAGAGCAAAGTAGGAGGGATCACAATACTTGATACTAAACTATACTACAAGGCCACTGTAATCAAAACAGCCTGGTACTGGCATAAAAATAGGGACATGGACCAATGGAACAGAACAGAGAGCCCAGAAATAAACCCAAGTCTCTATGGTCAGTTAATATTTGACAAAGGAGGCAGCAACATAAAATGGAGTAAAAATAGCCTCTTTAACAAATGGTGTTGGGAGAACTGGACAGCTACGTGCAAAAAAATGAAACTCGAGCAACAACTTACACCTTACACAAAAATAAATTCAAGGTGGACAAAAGACTTAAGTATAAACCATGACATCACTAAAGTCTTGGAGGAGAACATAGGCAAGAAAATCTCAGATATTTCACACAAAAATATTTTTAATGACATGTCCCCTAGAACAAGGGACATAAAGGAAAGAATAAACAAATGGGATCTCATCATAATAAAAGGCTTCTGCGCGGCTAAAGAAAACAGTATTAAAATAAAAAGAGAACCAACTGTATGGGAAAACATATTTGCCAATGACTCCTCAGACAAGGGTTTGATCTCCAAAGTATATAAAGAACTTACACGACTCCACTCTAAGAAGACAAGCAACCCAATTAAAAAATGGGCAAGGGACTTGAACAGTCACTTCTCCAAGGAGGACATACAGAGGATCCAGAGACACATGAAAAGATGCTCAATATCACTAGCTATCAGAGAGATGCAGATTAAAACCACAATGAGATACCACTTCACACCAGTCAGAATGGCCACCGTAAACAAAGCAACAAACAACAAGTGTTGGAGAGGTTGTGGAGAAAAGGGGACCCTAGTGCACTGTTGTTGGGATTGCAGACTGATACAACTACTATGGGAAACAGTATGGAACTTCCTCAGAAAACTAAACATGGATCTGCCTTTTGACCCAGCAATTCCACTGCTGGGATTATATCCTAAGAACCCCGAAACACCAATCCAAAAGAACCTATGCACCCCAATGTTCATAGCAGCACAATTTACAATAGCTAAGTGCTGGAAGCAGCCTAGGTGCCCATCAGTAAATGAGTGGATCAAAAAACTATGGTGCATTTACACAATGGAATTCTATGCAGCAGAAAGAAAGAAGGAGCTCCTACCCTTTGCAACAGCTTGGACGGAGCTGGAAAGCATTATGCTAAGCGAAATCAGCCAGGCAGTGAAAGACAAATACCATATGATCTCACCTTTAACAGGAACCTAGACAAGAAAACAAAGAAAGAAGCTAAATATAGTCAAAGACACTGAAATAGAGGACAGGCTGACAGAGACCAGAGGGGAGAAGGGAGGGAATTTCAGGGGAGAATGGGAAGGGTTTACAGGAACGAACATAAAGGAAACATGGACAATAACTAGGGGGCGGGTGGAAATGGGAGGGAGGTGGGGACGAATGGGTGGGTGGGCTGGAATGGGAGTAAAGGACAGAAAAATGTACTTGAACAATGATTTAAAAAAAAAAAAAAACTCTACATAGAAAAAAAAGAAAAATTGTAAATAAATACTGAAAACCAAAGTAAATAATATGCATACTGAAGAATGTTGTGAAAAGTGTTCTGATGTCAGCAATTTACTTTGAAGTTAAAGTTAATATAAAATACTTAAAGATATAAGATGGATTGAAGGGATGGATGGAGGGATAGTAGGAGAGTTGTGATAAAGCTTGTAAAGCAAAATGTTAATGGCAGAACCTTGCTGGTGAACATATAGGTGTTCACTGCACAAGTCTTTCTAATTTTCTACATGTTTAAATTTCCTAATGATGCAACATTGGGAAAAATTTGCAGACAGATCTAAAGTACAAAGTCCTTATAATTTCCCCAGACAGTAATAAACACTCTTAAGTTTGTCGTGTATTTCTCCACATATTTTCTAGTCTATACATATATTTTTTTATATTTTTATTTTCTTCCATCTTAAAAACATTTTTATTGTATTTTTCCATTACCATTTACTTCCCTTATACCGTCCTCCCCCCAGCCATCACCACACTGTTGTTCACATCCACAAGTCCTTTTTCCTTTTTGCTCAATCCCTCCTCCCCCATCCTCCCCCCACCTTAGCTGTCATCCTGCTCTCTATCTATAAGTCTGTCTCTATTTTGCTTGTTAGTTCAGTATTTTATTTTTAATTTTATTCTTCAATTACAGTTGACATTCAATATTATTTTGTATTAGCTGCAGGTGTACAGCATAGTAGTAAGACACAATCATATAATTTATAGAGCGATGCCCCCAATATTTCCAGTACCCACATGGCACCATACTTAGTTATAACAATATCATTGACTATATTTCCTATGCTGTGCTTTACATCCTGTGACTATTTTGTAACCATCAAATGATATATGACTATACCACAGTTCTGCACTCACTATTTTCTTTAATCATTGATCTTAGGTATTTTCCCATGGCTTGTCTTAAATGTGGCTCTATGATATCATCATATGTTTACACAGTAATTTTCTTTTCAAGGAAATTTTATGTTTTTTGTTTTTAAGTATATTTTTATTAGCATAATCAATAAAATATATTTAAAAAAGAAAGAGTAGAGATGGTTATCTCCACTTAAGAGAAAGGAAAACTCTCTCCGTGCCTTTTGCTAAGTCCTGTGTGTATTTCTATACAGCAGTGAGCTACCTGTTCCATACTGCACACTTAATGGCCTTCCTGCCGCCCCACAATATTTTGGGTTTTCTAATTAGCTCATTCAAACCTCCTCCACAATGGCAATTTCAAATATTCCTCATTTTTATTAAGCCTCTGATCATCATCCCTCACCTCCTGGCTCTCTCATTTCACAATGAGAATATAAATTGTCAGGTGGGAATGTCAAACTTCCTGCCCCTTCCTTCCTAAATCATTCCTATCTAGTGTTTCCTCCCCTCTCCTGTCAGAAAAGGGAGAGGAGGTGATCCCACCCTTTCCCTGCCACTCATTCCAGGACTAAGCTCCAGCTATTATACCCCAGTCTTCCCTGTATCTTCACCTTCTTCCTGTCTACTGACTCCCCTCTCAGTTTTGAAACATGCTCAAGTCTCTTCCCTTCTTAACAAATAGAAGCCAATGCAAACACCTGCCTTCAACCCCAGGCCCTCTTCCAACTTGCTCTTTCCAATTTTGTAACTGTAAAAGCAAAGACAGACCATGTCTTATAGTAGAGATGACTGAGATGTGTGTAGGGTATCAAGTTGCTAAAACCTGTTTTGAAGGTAGGAGAAAAAAGATTGTGGTAGGGGAGATGAGGCTGCTTGGGGCAGGGAAATGGATTTTTAGCTGAGCAGAGAGGAGACTGATTGGGAGATCAGCTGGGCTCTTGGTCTCCTTCTGGACCCTTCGCTGGGTTTAGTTCCCTCTGGTAAGGAGAATGTCCAGAAACCAACACAGACTTTGTAAGCTACTGTGTGAGTACTCAAGCTCAGAGACTGATGGAGCAATTCATTAGCAATTTTACGAGACTCTAGGCGTAAGCAGGCCTAGATTTGTACCCTGCTAACTTAGTGTGGAAAAGAATTAGGGAAAGGACAATTTGTCCAGGCTCTGTCAAACTCATCTCTCCAGTGGCTCCCAGAGGAGCATGTGGTGCCAGACAGGTCCCTAGGCATGGACCCCAGCATGCTCCTGATGGCCAGAAAATATTGAAAGCAAACAATGGATTCTGGAGTAGAAGTGAAAGAGTCAAGTAGTGAGCACAGCTGATAGTGTGGTTTATAGGCACATGGGAGGCATCACTTTGGCGGATTCTCAGAAATAAGTGGGGGACTCTCTGAGGGGACCAACTTCCAATCTGGAGCAACTGAGGAATGGGTAAGTATAGAAAAATGAGCATAACTCTGAATATGACCCAGAGTCACAGGCTGGAGGATATGGGAGGCCTTTGGGTCACAGGACCATGTCTAATCATTGAAAAAGCAGAACTCACATTCAGAGTCCAGGGCTCTACATCTTTGAGACATCCTTTCTTCTTTCCCAAATGATGACCAAGGCATATTGAAGGCAGGACCCCAACAGTCTGTGGATGAGCCTTTCTGCTCCCAAAGGAATGAACGAGATGAGAAGTAGGGTCTGTCACATTGTATTTAAATTGGGCCTGGGCTTAGAGGAGAAATGCTGCTTTTCTACAATAGGTGAGAACAGGCTTGTTTTATTGAATCCTGGAACTCCCTTCTGATCAGCTGAAAGGGCTCAGTGGTAGGTTTCCCTGAGTCTGCTCCAGAAACTGCTGGCCTCCACATCTCCTCTTCCAGGCATTTTGCTTAAATTTCAGTTCTCTGATGAAACAGACTCCTACTTAGGAAAGCTCTAGTCAGTGTCACCAGACATGCACAGGAAGCAACTTCAGCCATGGAAAAGGGTATTTCCAACTGGCAAACATCTCTGAGACAAACCTAGGTAAGACAGCAAGAAGGGTTGTAATTGTGGGTGGTCACTCCAAAGACTTAATGAAAAGGAGCAGAAGAACAAAGACAAGGGAGATAAAGAAAGTGGGGTTTTGTAGAGGAAAAATGCAGAGAACCATAACATCCTTTTCCATGTTAGTTGCTTTTGGATGGAAGCTCCTAGGAGCCAGGGCCTACATGTTGCTCAGAGAGCACTTGGTTAGCACTTGTTCTCTATAGTTGTATAAAGTGGGCACTGTAATTAGGTGCCAGCTCAAGAAGGTGGGCTTCATAAGTGCCATTGTATGCCTTGAGCAGAACTTTTCCAGGGGAAAAGAAACGTCTCTGATAAACTCCTGTTGCTCTTGGACTTGGAGATCTCAAATAACCACAAGTCTGTCTTTGGGTGATTACGCAAGCAAGTTTGAGGAGAAGAAGATATCGGGAGAAATATTTTGTAAAAATAAAACCAGCATTCAATACATGCCTCGAGCTCTGGCTGGTGGGGCTCAGTGAACTGAGCGCCAGCCTGCGAACCAGAGGGTCGCTGGTTCAATTCCCAGTGAAGGGCACATGCCTGGTTTGTGGGCCGGATCCCCAACTGGGGGCATGCCGCAGTCAACCAATTGATGTATCTCGATGTATCTCTCTCACATCAGTGTTTCTCTCCCTCTCTTTCTCCCTTCCTCCCCCCCCTCTCTAAAAAATAAATAAATAAAATCTTAAAAATTTCAATCCATTAATTATTACGTACTTTAAAAAAATAAATGACTTGAGTTCAATGCAGATTCTGGAAATTTTTCTATAGCTTGTAGAGACACGGACCTGAACAACAGCAGTATACCTCTGAGCTCTTGCAAGATTTTTAAATGCATTCAGAATCCTGAAAGAATAATCCAGTAACTTTTAGGAGAGTTCGTGAGGCATTCTGAGCAGTCTATTGGGTTCTCATTGTTTAAAAGACAGTATTTGAATGGAAGTTTGTGGAGGCTTTCAAACAAGAGAGAATTTTCCAAATTGTAAGTGGGCAAACCTCCCTAAATACCTAATACCAAGAAGCGCTGGGGTTTATTTATTTCCTTAGGTGTTTAGAGAAACCAGGGTAGGGAATGGTCTGTGAGAAGTCATTTCTTTTTTTAAAGCTCTGGTTTTCTATTTAGTCACTCACATACAGAGCTCACATAGGCTGTACATATTTCATTGTTCAGGTAATGAGTTGAAAGATCATCAGTCTTAAGCTGCTGTCATTTCAGTTTAACCTCCATGACTTAAGTCTGAGGCAAGTCCAAGAGGATGTTCTTATTGGCAGCAACTGGTGACTCCAGTCTGGTCATCACCGATTTCAAAGATCTTGAGATTCTCTTTAGGCTCTACCCTCAGCCTTGCCTCTACTCCCCTAGATTCAGTGTTATCCCTGTGCAGATGAAATGGCCTTTGTGAGAGGCAGCACAGCATAACGGCTGTGAGCACTGACCCTAAAGTCAGTCTGCCAGAGTTCCAATCCCCTTTCTGTCACATGCTAGTAACTTTGGTGAGTTGTTTTACACTTCTGTTTGCTCATTTATAACATGAGGATTCGTTGAGATCATGTACATAGAGCACTTGGACCAGTGTCTGACAAGTAGTGAGCCTCTTGCAAGTGTTTGCTATTATATAGTCTTGGCCCTCAGGCCCTAACTTTCATCTGCACTCCAGATCCACTCCAACTGGTTGCTTCATATCTGCCCCTGAATCTCTAAGAAACTCAACATGTCCATAATTGCCTTCATGTCTCCTTCATTTCTACCTGTGCAAGATCACACTTTTTATTTACTCATCTGTTAGAGATCACTATTATCCTGATCAGCATGCCATCCAAACCTAATGAGCTTGACCCACCCCTCTCACTCACGATGGATAGTCTACCAGTTTCATAAACCTGCCAGGTCTACTGTTTCAAATTCTTCAATCTGGATGATAAAAATGTTCTGAAATTGCATCATCTGTATATTGTATTGTGTGTTCACCACCCAAAGTCAAGTCTCTTTCCATCACCATTTATCCCTCCTTTACCCTCTTCTACCTTCTCCCATCCCCCTTTCCCTCTGGTAATCACCATACTGTTGTCTGCGTCTACGAGCGTTTTGCTTTTGCTTGATCCCTTTAACTTGTTCACCCCACCTCCCTCCCTTCTGACAGCTGTTGGCCTGTTTTCTGTATCTATGGGTCTGTTTCTATTTTGTCTGTTTGTTCACTAGATTCTATACATAAGTAAAATCATATGGTATACTCATGTATTTCACTTAGCATAATACTCTCAGTAGAATTGTACATTTGAACCCTATATAATTTTTTCTTTCTTTTTTATTGTTGTTCTATTACAGTTGTCCCAATTTTCCCCTGTTGCTCTCCCCTGCCCCTCCCAGCCCCCCCTCCTATAATCAACCCCCACCCTGTTGTCCATTTCCATGGGTCATTCATACTTGTTCCTTAACTAGGCCCTTCCCCTTCTTGCTTGCTTTATCCACACCCCCCTCTGGTCCCTGTCAGTCTGTTCCTTGTTTCCATGCCTCTGGTTCTATTTTGCTCATTTGTTTGTTTTTGTTCATTAGGTTCCTCTTACAGGTGAGATCATGTGGTATTTGTCTTTCACTGCCTGGCTTATTTCACTTAGCATATTACTCTCCAGTTCTATCCATGCTGTCGCAAAGGGTAGGAGCTCCTTCTTTCTTTCTGCTGCATGGTATTCCATTGTGTAAATGTACCACAGTTTTTTGATCCACTCATTTACTGATGGGCACTCAGGCTGTTTCCAGCACTTGGCTATTGTAAATAATGCTGCTGTGAACATAGGCGCATAGATTCTTTTGAATTGGTGTTTCAGTATTCTTAGGGTATAATCCCAGCAGAGGAATTGCTTGGTCAAAAGGCAGCTTGATTTTTTGAGGAAACTCCCTACTGGTTTCCATAGTGGCTGCACCAGTCTGCGTTCCCACCAACAGTGCACTAGGGTTCCCTTTTCTCTGACCTCCAAACTCCTCAGTCTCGCAAGATCTTTCCTGTCTTCCCCTAGTGTCTCTCTTCCTCTTTATCTTACTTTTTTCTTACAGTTGCTTTATGTTTGAGCCAAGAATGATAACTGGGCATGAACTGAGGAGTAGGTTCTTAATCCTACACCCGCACCCCACTCTGCACCCCCCCACCCCTCCTCCAGTAAAGGAGGTGAAGTCATGAAGTCATCTCCTGAGAATGAGAGGGAGGGACGGGGTTGAGGGCTTGATGAGAAGGTAAGAAGTTTGGGGCAGCTGCTGTGGGGAATGTTATAGGGAGTCAACAAGCAAGGAATGAATAGATTGCTAAACAGCTGGAGGGGACAGCTTAGGGTATGGAATGCATTGGCAGTGAACCTGATGAGCGGGGTTTCCCCAGAAGCCAAGAATGGAAACAGTCACCTTCAAGGGGTCACCCAGGTCTGCAGATTGGAAACGCAAGAAGAAGACAAAAGTTAGGGTGGTGAAGGATTCTAAGGTGAGCACAAAAACAGTGGCAATATCCATAGGCCTAGGCTAAAATAAAGGTCCATTTATTCATTCAACAGATAGTAAACCACCAAATACTGTATAAATATCAGACACCTGCCTGGGCATGCGAGGTGCTTGAAAGAACCAGACACAAAAAAGCCCCTGCATTCAGCATATATCCCCACAAGGACTTGCAGACAAGTGTTCATAGAAACTTTGTTTATCATTGTGAAACACTGGAAACAACCCAGATATCTGTCCTTCAACAGGCGAATGGACAAACAAATGTAGTACATCCCTGGAACTCATTCTGTTCCAGTTGAGTGTTTATTTCTTCCCTTTGTTCCAAACCGTTGATTTGAGTCCTGGTTTTCTTCCCTTCACTCTTGCTTCCCTGTATATTTTGCTTTATTTCACTTTGGGTAGCCTTCATTTCTTACTTCATTTTGAGACTGTACTCAATCCGTTCTGTGAGCATCCCAATTACCAGTGTTTTGAACTCTGCATCAGATAGGTTGGCTATCTCCTTGTTGCTTAGCTCTCTTTCTGGAGTTTTGATATGTTCTTCCATTATGGCCATATTTCTTTGTCTCAGTGCAGTAGTTATGTTGTTAAGTTTTAATAATAAATTATGTTGGTTGACTGAAATATTTAACCAAGATTCCATTACTGGGTTAAACCTCCCTTAGTCATTATTTATTTTATAGATTTCTGGATTCATTTTGTTTATCTTGTTTAGGATTTTTTTGTGTGTATGTTTATGACATTAATTGGTCTACAGTTTTCCTGTCATGTTATATCCTTGTTAGGGTTGGTATCAGGGTTCTGCTGTCCTCATTAACTATAACTAAGTTGAGTTTCTTTTTTAGTGTTTCATTTTATAGAATGAAAGTCTTTTTACTTTCAACTTTTCTCTATCCTATTCTTTAATCTCAGTTTCTTTTTTAAAAGATTTTTTTATTATTTATTTTCAGAGAGAGGAGAAAGACAAGGAGAGAAAGCTTGATCGGTTGCCTGTTGCACACTCCGAACGAGGGCTGTCCTGAGACCCAGGCATGCGCCCTTACCAGGAACCAAATCAGTGACCATTCCTTCTGTAGGCTGGCACTCAATCCACTGAGCTACACCAGCCAGGACTAATCTGAGTTTCTTTTAAACAGCATGCAGTTGCATTTTGTTTTCTTTCTTTTTTTTTCCAAAACAAATTTAAACTTTAGTTTTAGAGAGAGGGGAAGGGAGGGAGAAACAAAGGGAGGGAAACATCAATGTGATAGAGAAACATCAATCAGTTGCCTCTCCTATGTGCCCTGACCAGGGACTGAACCTGCAATCTGGGCATGTGCCTGGGCTGAAATCAAACTGGCAACCTTTCCCTTTGTGGGATGATGCCTAGCTTACTGAGGTGCATTGGTTAGGGTGCATTTTTTTCCAGGCAAAAATGTATATTTAAATTTTTTTCATAGACAAATAACAATTCTGAGTGATGGTCTCCCCATATTTCCAAATAAGATAATGTTGAATATACTTTATAATGAATTTGACATTTGACTTCATTTTTTTTGTTTTGTAAATATGGTAACACACACCTCTTCCCGACACTGGTCAAGACCATCTGGCACACTAAGGCAGCAATGTATCCAGGAACATAACCTCCCCGACCTTTTCTTTAGTTTGAAGTTTTGTGGATTTTTAAAAAAGATTTCACTTATTTATTTTTAGAGAAAAGGGAAGGGAGGGAGAAAGAAAGAGAAACATCAACATGTGGTTGCCTCTCACATGTCCCCCACCAGTTACCCGGCCCACAACCCAGGCATGCACCCTGACTGGGAATCGAACCTGTGACCCTTTGGTTCACAGGTCAGGACTCAATCCACTGAGCCACACCAGCCAGGGCTATTTTAGGGTGTTTTTTTTTGTTTTTAGTTTGAAGTTTTAATGTCAACATGAGGTCTTACAATAAGAATAAGGCAGTTTTATGCTGTAAAACCCATTAGTTCTTTGTCAAAGGTTATGTTCTTTCATCCTCATCTGCTGTCACCACCTGACAGCATCTTCTTTAAAGATCAGTTTTTTTCTTCGTAGCGACACCAACAGGCGGCTCGTTGGCTGTCCAGGTACGGTTTACAGCCTAAATGTATAACGCTGTCAAACAAGAGCTCCACTGCTGTTTCACATGCCTGAACGTGCTGAGCAAGTCCTAGTGTTTTCTGCACCTCCTGGCAGATCTTGGAGAGGCAGTACTGGAACTCCTCATCACAGTCGTTCTTGCTCTTGCCACAGGTCTCATAGCACCTGTCGTGGTGGTTGCAGCACTTTGTCAGGAAGGGATGCTGATATTAAGATGAACACCAAATAGTGGAGAGCCACATCCATTCGGCGGGAAGGGTTTAAAACCATAACGTGGGAAAGGCTTAGATCCGTCACTGCACTTATACTGGCAGAGACCATCTTTGCCTCCCAGGAGGTCTAAGGTGGCGTTCAGGTATGTGTCGATCTTGTGAACGCCGTTCCGGATGGGCTTCAGGGTGGCCCTCCAGTCGGCGGGCTGAGCCTCTTCCTGGCACCTGAGCACCGTGGTGAAGACGAGGAGGAGGAGAGCGAGCGCTGGACACCGGAGCAGGGCCATCCGCTCAACGCTCAGCCGCGTCCAGACCACCAGTCCCCGGAGCCGCGCGCCCCTACAAAGCCTCGGGGGGTGCCCTAGGCAGCGGCAGGCGCCCCCAGCTCCATCCTCTAGGCCAGACTTGAGCCCACGCCGCCTTCCTTGCATTTTGTTTTCTATAAAAGAAAAAGCAGTTTGAGAATCACATTTTAATTGAGATTTTTAGTGGATTTACATTTACAGTGTTTATCAAATATAGTTGGGCTTATTCTTTATTTGGCTTATCCTTTGTTTATTTTTCCTTTTCTTGCCTTTTTTCATTATTCACGTATTTTTATTACACCAGTTTACCACCCACTACTTTCCTGTGATGCATTCTTTTGTACTTTTTGTAAAAAAGTAAATATTTTCAAATAAAAGCTGTTTTTGTTTTGTTTCATTTTTGCCAGAAGATTCACAGTACAGAAATGTGAAAGGGGCTACTTCAGGCTGCAGGAAAATGCATGATAGCATAATTGGTTACCCTAGAGATTATAATATGTATCCTTGACTTATTCTAATCAACCTTAGATTAGTATTTTTACCACTTTCTGAACATGTAAGCACCACATAACAGTGCCATTTTATTTACTGACCTCTTATATTAACCTTTGTGTGATTGCTGTTAAATATTTTATTTCTATGTATGTTTAAAACCCTGCGGGAGTTAATTTTTATGTTATATATATTACTATGATAAAAACACTACAGGATATTATCATTGTTTAAAACAGTTAGTATTCTTTGTTTTCTTCTGCAGTTTTATTCTTCCATCTGTGATCATTTTCTTTGTGTTAATTTCTACATATTTGTGAATTTTCTAGTTTTCTTTCTGTTATTTATTTTTAGATTTATCATATTGCAGTCAATGTCACAAAATAAGTTTTTAAATATTTTGTATCCTTTAACATAGTTTTATAGTTATTTTTATAGTTTTACCTTTATAGTTTTTACCTTTACCTTATAGTTTTACCTTTTAAATTTTATACCTGAATTAAAGGTGATTTATACACTACCACTACAGTATTATAAGAGTCTTTATTTATCTATGTATTGGATATTTACTTTTATCAAAGGGATTTATATTGTTGTATGCTTTCATGTCTGGTAAGCTAAGTCTCCAGGGGATGGATAAACCCTGATTTGTAGTATTTGCTAATTTACATGTTGTAAATACTCCCACCATGGGCAATAACAAGTAATGTCATAGAATGTGATGTTGGGAAGAGATGTGCACAATCAATCACCTTTAATGAGGTGGTATGAGTTGGCTCCAACATACTACTTGTTTATTATAGTTTCACCTGCACATGTGTAGCTTAGGAATCTCCCAACAACTTGAGGGGAAATCATGTGTAGACTGTGGGACTAATTTATCTGTGATTCTCTTCTTTTTCTGATTTTTCCCCTGATTTTTCAGCCACTGTGGTAGCCCTGAACTGTACTTCTGTCTCTTCATCCCAGAAATTCTGACACTTTCTGCTTGGGATTTATTCCCGATTTCCATAAATTGGAAAAATGTCCTCTGAGAAATGCCTACATGGATGTGAACTTCACCTCATGAGCATGTCATTTGCCAAGGAAAGTAGCAGATAAAGTCCTGCCAGTGTTGGTTGCTTATTAATATCTCCAAGCACTTCATATATCTATATATAACTTTTATAATTGTTTAGAGTGGAAAAGTTAGTCTGCTAAAAGCTACTCTCTTACAACTGGAATTAGAAGGTTTTTTTTCTATCTAGCTATTGACTTTAACTGAAGATGTTAGTCTATTATATTTATTGTGGTTGATGATATATTTGGGTGTTTCTACATTCTAACATCTTATTTTGAGTTTTCTCATTGTCCTACTTCTCTTGTTTCTCTCTGTCTATCTCATTTCTTGCTTCCATTTGGGTTAATATGGTAAAATATGTGCCTGTTTATCTCAATTACTTTTTCTTTTCCTTTCTTAAAGTTATATGCTATGCTATAACTCCTTTAGTGGTTAACCTAGAAATGTTAACATGCATATTTAATAAAGTTTTAAAAGTAAATCAATGTATTTCCTATCCTCCCAAACAATACAGGGACTATAGAACATTGTAACTTTGATCACTCTGTTCTGAGTAATATGATCACTGCCCTACAAGTCCATTATGGGTAGCTGTGACAATGGGAAAGGTAATTCCTATCAGTGCACTGAACCTCTGATGGAATACCTGGTGTCAACTTGGTGTGGAAGGAGAAATGGCCTGAGATATGTATATGCTGGATAGGGACTTGGGAAAAAACATAACTGGACAATTTATGAAACAAGATCTAGGGAAAAGATATGTAGATGGTTCTCTTGGATTGAGCACAGAGTGTGAAGATAATTATGTCCTACATAAATGCCCACCAGAGAGTACCTCATCCAGATGAGGTTATCAGTGATCATGTGAGAAAGGTGACCCAGCTTGTACATGTCTCTCCCTAGACACCCCAGTGATTACACAATTGACCTATGTGCAATAGAAAGGACATGTGAACAGGGATAGAGATTCACCATGTACTTGGCAGCATAGAGCTCATTAAGGTTGATTTTGGCTACTCCTCCTGCTGGGTATCCACCCTGCTAACAGCATAAGCCAGTATTAAGCTCCTGAAAAGGCACCATTACCTTGGAGGACCTGATGGCTACCTGGAGGCATGTGGATTACATCAGAATTTTACTATTATGAGAGGGGCAATACTTGGTCCTCACAGGAATAGACACATACCCTGGTATAGATTTGCTTTTCCTGTTCACAGGTCTTCTGCCCAGTCACCATTATAGATTCAGAGAATAATTTATTTGTGTCAGAAACAGGACACTGTAATGATTAATTTTATGTGTCAACTTGGCTAGGCCCAGATATTTGGTCAAACATTATTGTATATATTTCTGTGAAAGTGTTTTTTGAATGAGATTCGTATGTAAATTGGTGGACTTTGAGTAAAGCAGATTGTTTTCCATAACATGGCTGGACCTAACCTAATCAGTGGAAGGGCTGAATAGAAAAAGACTAACCTGTCCCAAGCAGAAAAGAACAGACTGCCTTTGGACTTGGACAACAATTCTAGCTGGAATCTCCAGCCTGCCAACTTACCCTGAAGATTTGGGGCTTGCACGAATTTCTTAAAATCACACACACTCTCCTCTTCCCCACCACCCTGTCTCTCTCTGAGTGTACACACACACACACACACACACACACACACTATTGGTTCTGTTTCCCTGGAGAACCCTGACTAATACATCCATACCACGTTGCCTCTGACCAGAAATCCATTTTACCACAAAGGAATTAAGTAGCACAGTATTCTCACACCTGTGGAATTTACTGGTCTTATCACGTGCCCCATTAGCCAGAAATACCTCTCTTGATAGAATGTATAGTGGTCAGCTGAAGCCTCAGTTATGGCAGCATTTGGGAGACAACACCTTATTAGGTTTGAGTACTGTTCTATAGGAAAGTTTATGCTTAAAACTAGCAGCCCATTTCTAGAATGTATAGGTATAAGGACCAAGGAGTGGACTTGTTTCTTATTATAATATCTAATAACTAATGTTCTCTTCCTATGTTTCCAAGCTTGTATTTGGTGTGTTTAGATATGCTAGTGACTTGAGGGAGGAATGCTTGCTCTAGCACAAATGTTCATGATTCCATTGACTTGGGAGCTGAGACATCACCTGGTCATTTTGGACACACCTGCATTGGCTAGAGTTGCTGATCCAAGTTACAAGGGTGGGTGGGAGAGAGAGAATTGGGTTGCTGATATACAGTGGGAGAAAGGAGGACTATTCTTGGAACCCAGTTGATTCATTGAGTTGTTATTATTCTCCTTTGTCCAATTTATCCTGGTAAAATGGAAACTGAGCCAACCCAATAATATAGATAAGACCACAAGTAACTCATCTTTTAGATATAAAGAGTTTGTTTTTTTTCCCACTAGTTTAAAAACCTTATCTAGCCTGGATGCCAAGAGAGGGTAAGGGGAATATGGAACGGGTGGTGGAAGAAGAGTTTTATTACCTAAACAAAAACAGAGATTGTAACAGCTGCATTTCATGTTACCATTTTGAATCCTACTTTCATCCCTACCACCTTATGTGAAAAGCACTACTGGTGACTATTGTAAGTTCAAGTGGAAATATGACTGAATTGATATCATCCTGTGATCACACAGTAGCTTGTGGGACTTAGTGTGATCTTGTGCTTGTGAAACAAAGTCTTCACCTAGACAAAGGGTAAGAGTAGACACTGAGGAGCATAAGGGATAGACTCTGTTAGATATCTTTCACTTGCTTCTACAGATCCATTCCTCTACTTTTTGTTCCACCCTGCTTGCATCCCAGGGAGGCTATCCTTTATAGATTCCATCAACTGGCTCCCTTGTCCTTCAGTTAGTTTCTAGTTAGGTTTGTTCATTGGAAGCTCATGGCAGGGTATCATAAAGAGATAGGAGAGCTAGGTTAAGCTGTTTATTACCTTCAGCTCCTTCTTCATAGGGTCATCTAGAGCTGGTTGTGTCCATCTACCAAAGGTCACAATTCTTTTCAGAGTTGTCCTTCTACAGGAATCATTTGAGTTCTCTAATCACTTCCCACATTTCTTCTAGCCTCAGGATTTTAACAACTCCAGCATATGGTGCTCCCTCTTGTGGTTTTGCTACACACTGCCTACACCTTTTAAAACAATTCCTTTATTAAACCCTCCTTGAATTTTCCTATTATGAGTGTTCATCTGTTTCCTGTTGGGACCCTAATGTGCCCCTTTCCTTTGTTTCTTCCCTCTCTGTCTTGTCCCTTTTCTCTTCCAGTTCCCTTAATTGTAAGTATTTACTAATAGTTCAACTATGACTGCTAAGCAGGTGACACCCTGTTATTCAAGCCTAAATCTCAAAATCGTATTTGACTCACAAACCTTTCCATTTCTATCTCCACTGCCATCAAATCAGTTGCTGTTAATCTCCATTCTACTATTTGAAGGTTTCTTTCATTCACCCTCTCCTCTCTAGTTTCATGGCATGGTGATGAAAGGCATGGGCACTGGCGTCAGTGAGACCTTCATTTGAATTCTATACCTGCCACTTACTTGATAAGTTCATTCTCTTGTTCAATAAATAGTTATGGAGCATCAACTTTGTGCCAGGTACTCTAGGCCCTGAGGATTCAGCAATGAGTAAGACTACAGTCCAGTGGGAATGACAGATTATTATAAATACATGAACAAAGCAATAAATAAGATAATTCCAGATTGTGCCCCGAGGAAAACAAAACAAGGTAAAAATGAGAAATAAGTGCCATGGGATGAGGAAATTTTAGAAAGGGTCACAAGGGGAGTGTGGCTAGTGAAGAAAAGTGGGTCCTGGACCAAATCCTGGGGGAAGCCAAGATTTAGAGTTTGGAAAAAATACAGTAATTCCTCATTTAAGAGAGGTTCTTGGAAACTGCGACATTAAGTGAAATGACATATAATGAAACCAATTTTACCCTAGGATGATTGATAGAAACAAGAGTTACGTTCCCAAGCATATTTCTGGTCACAAAGATATCACCAGAATTCTAAATAATGACCCCAAACACTTCTAACATTAAACATTGAAATAAATATGAGCTACATGTATATTTGAGAAAGATGAATAAAAACAAGTAAGATTATTTTCCAGCCTGCTGATGCCAGTTCGGGGTCACAGGTGGCTGGAGCCTATCTGGATAACTCAGGGCACAAAGTGGGACCCAACTCCAAATAGGACACCCTTTCACAACTGAGCAACTCACACATATTCACACTCGCTTAGACTAGGATACTAGTCTGGCCAGCACATTTAACATACATGTCTTTGGGATATGGGAAGAAACCAGAGTGCCTGGAGACAATCCACATGGACATGGGGCCAACATGTATACTCCACACAGATAGTGGCCTCAGCCAGGAGTCAATGTTTTTTTCACATCCACATTATAAAGAAATGACATAAACAAAATGACATTATTCAAGTACCTACTGTAATAGCAAATATGTTTATGGCTTTTACTAAGTGCCAGGTACTATGCTAAGTGCTTTGCATACAGTAATTCATTCAATCCTTGCTAGAACCTTAGGAGGTATTGTTTTGATCTTTAACATCATATTACTAATGAAGAAACTGAGGAACAGAGAGATTAAGTAACTTGCTCAAGGTCAAATAGAAAACAAATAGTAAAACTGGGGTTTGGACTTAGTCTTTTTAACATATATTTGGATCATGTTTTCTTTTTGCTGTTGTTGTTGTCCCATTTTACCCCCTTTATTCCCCTCCACCTTGCACATCCCCCACCTGCATTCCCCCCTTTAGTTTATGTCCATGGGTCATACATGTAAGTTCTTTGGCTTCTACATTTCCTATACTATTCTTAACCTCCCCCTTTCTATTTTCTACCTACCATTTATGCTACTTATTCTCTGTACCTATTTCCTATCCCCTTCCCACTCCCCTGCTGATAACCTTCCATGTGATCTCCATTTCTGTGATTCTGTTCCTGTTTTAGTTGTTTGCTTAGTTTCTTTTTGTTTTTGTTGTGGTTGTTAATAACTGTGAGTTTGTTGTCATTTTACTGTTCATATTTTTTATCTTCTTTTTCTTAGATAATTCCCTTTAACATTTCATATAATAAGGGCTGGGTGATGATGAACTCCTTTAACTGGACCTTATCTGGGAAGCAGTTTATCTGCCCTTCCATTCTAAATGAAAGCTTTGCTGAATAGAGTAGCCTTGGATTACTTCGTCCTTGCCTTTCATGACTTGGAATACTTCTTTCCAGACCCTTCTTGCCTGTAAGGTCTCTTTTGAGAAATCAGCTGACAGTCTGATGGGCTTTGTAGGGACAGTCTGAGCTTTGTAGGTAACTGTCTCCTTTTCTCTTGCTGCTTTTAAGATTCTCTCCCTATCTTTAATCTTGGATAATGTAATTATGATGTGCCTTGGTGTGTTCCTCTTTGAGTCCAACTTCTTTGGGTCTCTCTGAGCTTCCTGGACTTCCTGGAAGTCTATTTCCTTTGCCAGATTGGGGAAGTTCTCCTTCATTATTTGTTCAAATAAGTTTTCAATTTCTTGCTCTTCCTCTTCTCCTTCTTGCATCCTTATGATTCAGATGTTGGAATGTTTAAAGATGTCCTGGATGTTCCTAAGCCTCTCCTCATTTTTTTGAATTCTTATCTTTTCATTCTGTTCTGGTTGAATGGTTCTTTCTTCCTTCTAGTCAGCACCGTTGAGTTCCAGTTTCCTTCCTGTCACTGTTGGCTCCCTGTACATTTTCCTTTATTTCACTTAGTATAGCCTTCATTTTTTCCTCTAATTTGTGACCATATTCAACCAATTCTGCGAGCATCCTGATCATCAATGTTTTGAACTGTGCATCTGATAGGTTGGTTCTCTCTTTGTCACTTAGTTGTATTTTTTCTGGAGCTTTGATCTGTTCTTTCCTTTGGGCAATTTTTTTTTTTTTTTTTGGTCTCAGTGTGCCTGTTATGTAGTAAGGGGCAGAATCTTAGGTGTTCACTATGGTGGGGCAACCCATGTTGCTGCGTTGTGACACTATCTGTGGGGGAGAAGTCTGAGATGGAACAGTGCTGCTTGCTCTGATCTCTGCCAGTTCTCAGTCAATTCCCCCGCTACCCACAAGGAAATTGGGCCTTTCTGGTGCTGATTCCTGGGTAGGTGGGTTTGTGTACATTCTAGGACCCTGTGGGTCTCTCCAATGATCTGTCTTGTGAGGTTGGGAGTTTCTTCTGCTGCTGCCTCAACCCCCTTAGGTGTTTTCAGTAAGAGGCTTTGAGGCTTTATTTCCCTGCACTGGAGCTCTGAGTTGCATGGTCTGTCTCGCTCCCCAGTTGTTCCTCCCAGTTTATCTGCATGTGAATGTGGGGCCAACCTGTATGCCAGCTGCCACCTCACTGGGTCCACCAGCTGCTGCCTTGCTTGCCCCAGTCCTCCAGCTACTGCCTTGCTGCGAGTCCTCTCCACCTGGCTGCTCATCTCTGCCCCTCCTACTGGTCTGGATGAATGTTTCTTCTTTAATTCCTTGGTTGTCAGACTTCCATACAGTTTGATTTTCTGTCAGTTCTGACTGGTTTTTGTTTTTAAATTTGTTGTTGTCCTTCTTTTGGTTGTGTGAGGCACACTATGTTTACCTATGCCTCCGTCTTGGCTGGAAGTCCAGGGTGCTTCTTGGACTTAGTCAGATTTGTTTTGGAATCCATGTTTGTAACTTCCTGGAAGAATAGCCCTCTAAGGGGAAAAAGAAGAGAAAAAGTCAGCAGAAGAGACTGAGAAGTAATATAAATTCCAGGACCTTCAGTTTTCTCATCTGTGAAATGAAAATAAAAATACTGTGTGTTTTACATGGTTGTTGTGAAGATTAAAATCTTTTAATGCTTGCCAAGTACACATCACAATGCCTGCCAAACAGTAGCCATTTGATAGATGGCATCTACTATTATTACTTTTTAGACTATTGTAATACTTTCCTATATGGCCTACCTGACTCCTCATTCTCCTCCTCAGGGGACAGTTGCACTGGCCCCTGCCCTGGACCCAAACCAGACAACCCAGTCAAATATTCTAATTTACCTTTATGTAGTGGTGCCATTGTGATCTTACATGCTGCTCACCTACTCAAAATCCTCAATGGCTCTCAATTGCCTACAGCAGGGATAAGTCAAAGGTTTATGTTAATGGCCATATAGTAAATATTCTTAGACTTTGTGGGTTGTATGTTCTCTATTGCCATTCTTCATCCCTGCCATTGCACAGCAAAAACATTCATAGAAAATCCATAAAAATGATCATGGATGTGTTCTAATAAAACTTTGCCTACAAAATAAACCATAGGGAAGTTGGGATTTGGCCCACAGGCCATAGTCTGTCAACCCTTGATCTACAGAATTAAGTTTGGCATTCAGGACTCTACTTGCTTCTTAGAACCTTGCCTCAAACTGCTCTCAGTTGTTGGTTTGCAAGCTGGTCCCTGTACACGGAGGGAAAGAAGAGGCTGAAGAGAGAGGCAGGCCTGTTCAGATTGGTAGTTGGTAAGTTTAACATGCAAGAAACTTAAAGTTTTTTTCTTGTATAGCTTCAACAACAGTAGATCTCTGCACTTGCCACCAGAATCTTAAAAGTGTCAATAGGGGCCTTAACTGGGATCAGCCATGTACACCATCCAGATGGTCTTAACACATAACTATCTCAAGGCTGTGTCCTTGGGGCAGCTTCTAGCATGGGGAAAGCAAGTGAAATGCACATTCCAAGGAAAAGGGAATGGGTGAGGAGCCCCCAGTTGCCTGGGTCCAGCTTTCAGGTGAGCCAGGCGTCACATCCTCTTGATAACCTCCAACGCTAATCATTCCTTTTCAACACTCCAGCCAAACTAGACAATTTTCTATTCTCTTTGTTTACACTAGTTCTTCTATCTGATTGCCCTCCTCTTTAACCCCTGTCTGTTAAACTCCTATGTATCTGTATTGATTAGGGTCCTCTGTTTGTAAGCAACAGGGCTGACTTTGCCTGCGGTATAGACTGCAGATGTTCAATATCAATGTTCTTTTCTTTTTGGATGTCCATGTAGATTACATTTCTCAGCCTACCTTGCAACTATGTGTGGCCATGTAACTGACTTCTAGCCAATGAAATATGAGCAGAAGTGATATGTGTCATTTTCCACAAAAGCCTCCCGCATTTAATTTTTCCAGACGATTCAGAGGATGCCTGTCTTAGACAGCTTAAGTTGCAATAACAAAATAAGCTTAAACTGAGAAAATTTACTTCTCACAGTTCTGGATTTGGGGTGTCCAAGATCACAGTATCAGCCTGGAGAAGACCCTCCTCCTTTCTGCAGATGAACTCCTCCTTACTGTATTCTCACATGTCTCTACCATGTCCGTTCTTGTAAGGGCACTAATCCAATTCATGTGTGCTCCACCTTCATAACTTAATTACTTCCCAAAGGGCCCTACTCCAAACACTATTACATTGGGGATTAGGGCTTGAACACATTGATTTTGGGGAGACACAAACATCCAGTCCATAGCAACTCCTAAGACCTAGAAGAGAACATAACCAAAGAAGGAGTCCCTGAGTAACTATGGAGCATATTCCTCCTGCTGACTCATCTTGAATTAGACATGGATGAACAATCGACATTTTTTAAAAAGCCACTAAGATTTAAAAATTTGTTTATTACATACTTAAACTAATACATTGGCTAACTAAAGAATTTATTTGGAAGGCAATGGGTTAGCTCACAGAAAGAAAATCTAAACAACCAGGTTTTTTGGGAACGAGATATCTTCTGCGATCTAGATAGAGGGGCCACTTTTACAGGGCATCACTGGCAGTATGAATCAGCTCAAACTGTTTTCCATCTTTGCATTGCTCAGCTTGAGACTCAATTGCCTGAGAGAATTCTCTTGACTTGTCTTGGACTTCATTCACACTCACCTGAGGATCAGAGGAGCACAGGGCATATTGATTGGCAGTCCCTAAATTCTACATACAATGTGGGAGGGAGGGCTTCCAAAATAAATAACATAGCTGGCACTTGACATGTCCTGAAAAGTAGCAGTAAACCTTAGGCTTTATGTGGCCCATCCATTGAATTCTTAATTTTAGTTACAGTCAAACTTTAGTTTTTTAACATCTCCCATCTCGAACAACTCAGTTCTTGAACAGCCTTCTGGGATGAATTAAGTTTGAGAACCAAGTTTCCACTATATTGCAAATATATTTTTTAATTTTAGAATTTTCATTTGATTCTTTTAAAAACTGGATTATAGCTTTCTGGGGAAATTCACTATGTTGTTCTTTATTTTCTTAAATATTTATAGTCCCTGTCGTACAACTGCCACAACTATGGCATCACTATGAGACTGTTTCTATTGCTTGGGTTTTGTTTCTTCTTCAGCTTGTATTTTTGTAAATCAACTAATTTTTTACCGACTTCCAGACTTTGTGACTGAAAAGGTATATAGGCTCTAGATGATCTTATGTTCCTCCAGAGGGGATTCACCCTATTTTTTTTGCAAGGCAGTGGTAATGCAAATAACTTTAATCCAATCAACCACTGAAATGACGAGTCTGCTTTATAGTGTTTGCCAGACTCAACCTCTCTCTAGTTTGTCCCATTCCTAGGATTTGGATCTCTAAGTGGTCCAAAATGAGAACTAGGTTTGGGTATTTCCTATGGAATACCCATAGGAAACCCATATGGAACTCCAATTTTTGTCTCCTCAGTTCTGTGAAATTCACTAAACTCCACATTACTTTTTAGCCACTCCACTTGACTTCAACATTTTTTGCCCTGTGCAACTTATTTGAAAATTTCTTGTGGTGTCAGGCTCATTTTTCTATGCTTCTCTTTTCTCTAGACTGTGGCATCTCAAATCTTAGCTGGCCTTGGCAGTACTTAAATTCCAATTTTCATCTCCCCTCCCAGTCCTGTGATATTACCTAATTCTCCTCTTCAGAGCTACCCTGTATCCAGTGTCTGGACCAAGAATTAACTAATATCCTAAGAGGAAAAATATCAACATGTAGGAAGTTGGGTTTATTTTGATGAGTTTCTTGACTTTCTGGGATCTCATGCCTGAAGTACTGGCTGTCTAGTGCTTTCAAAAATGTTTTTTTAAATAAAATTTACCTGATTTTTCTAGTTCTTATCAATAGCATTGGTCTGCTATAAGTTATTCCATCTTGAAGCAGAAGTTCTTTGTGTGGTACAATATTTTAATAAGTATGTGGCCTCCAAAATTTTTTTGTATATCTCATTTAGGTGGCCTATAACTGGATTGAAAACTAGATGTTTATAACACCTTGAATATATATATGGAATGTTTAGTTGTGATGATGATGGTGTATTTATCAGTCAGAGTTCAATATAGGAAACAGAAGCCACTTTAAAGAAGTTTAAGCAGGAAGGGATGCCTCTACTTCTTTATTACAAAAATGGAATTACACCTGTTTCATTAACTATACCACATATCATAACATACTTTTAGGCTAAGATACACACAGTATTTTTTTTTTCAGTTTGATCTGAATATTCCATAGTGTGGCTGTACTGATGAATTTAGTCATTCCCCTACTGATGGATGCTCAGGTTGTGTTCAGGGGGTTTTGCCACCAAAAATAACACAGCGATAAATGTCTTTGCAGCAATGGGCACTGGTGTTTTTGTTTCCATGCAATAGAATCTTTGAAGTGAGATTGCTGGCTCAAAGGGTATACATGAGGTATGTCCAGAAAATGCCCAGCCACACATTATGAAAAACAGACATTTATTGAAGAAGATACAAGATACAAGAAACATTATACATAGGACAATGATGCCTCAGTCCCCTTCTAAGTTATGACCTTCTTGAAGAAGTCTGGTTCATTGGTAGAGGTTTGAATAAAGTCATTAGTAGCTGCAGCACAATGTTCTCTCAGTCTGGTAGCAGAAGCTGTGGAATGAATTTTGCCATGACACATTTTATGCCAAGGTCCTGTGCCAAAAGAACCTTGACACAGCAGTTTTTCAAATCTCCAGATCAGCTTCTAGTTCTCTCACTGTCAGTCACTGATCTTTGTTGATTGTGGCCTGTATGTGTTCAACATTGTCAGGTGTCCTGCTTGTTGCAGGCCTTTCAGACCATGGATCACTTTCAACAGATTCTCGACCATCTTTGACACATCTGTGCCACATTTTATTAGTGCTGCACTCATTGCATCATCCCCGAAAGCCTTCTGAATCATCCCAATAGTTTCCATGGAGGAATATTCAAGCTTAATGCAAAATTTAATGCAGATTCATTGCTCTACTCACTCAGTCATTTTGAATGTGAAGACCACACAAGTACACATGCTCACTCAACAGTGTCTACTGAACCCCGCCACTAATACACTGAAGTCGTCATTGTTCACACATGTACATTCCAGTCCACTCTCCTTGGTTGCTAGGTTACATCAATGTCATGCAAACCCATTCTCATTATTAATGGCTGGACTTTTTCCAGACAGATATCATATCATTTTAAACTATAATAGACACAGATTATATGTTTAAAAGTTCATAACAATTTACAAGAAGGATTTAAAATACAGAATTGAATACTTACAAAAGTTCTGATGGGTCTAAAGAGAGGGGTATAGGCTGGATTTAAAAGAATAAACACAGAAAAATAGGAAACTGAAACCTTAAGTGAACTACTACTTCTGATGTTACCCCTAGAACTCTGCCAGAATCAAGAATCTGCCACCGTCACTTCTGCAGCTGCTGCAGCTGTCTCTGAATACCCAGGGAGCTAGATGAAGAACATTCATAGCTGTACTTCGATGACTACAAACTAGGTTGAAAAAATTCTGTTGATGCCTTTTCTGGAGGGTAAACCCTCAGTTCTTCTTGATACCCACAATGTTGGAGAAGAAACACTGCAGAAAAATCACATATATACAGACAGGACTGCTATTTCTTGCTTATCAGCTCATTTCCACCTACCAGCCTTCACATAAGTGCATCTCCTCAGTGATATCTAATATGCATGCCAAACCCCAGCTGCATTGGACTCTGGGGTGGAATGAAAGTTAAGTAAACCAATCCATAGTATTAGTACAGTCTATAGTATTAGTTATTATGTAGTATTACTAATTACCCACTTCTGCATAACTGGGCAAGATACTAATTTTGGGGTGTTCTCTGCCTACCACTGAACCTTAGAATTGGGGGAAGAGACAATACACAACACAGGATATGCAAATGGCTTACAAAATTAGAGGAAAACGATTTTTAAGCAAGTCCTAAGTAATCCAAAAATGCATATTAAAATCAGATATCATTGTTTTGCTTGTGAAATTAATAAGTATAAATTTTAGACATTCTGAAGCTGGTGACAGAACAACAAAATGGATACTTTAATTTATTCACTGTTGGGGAGAGCATATGTTGATCCAAATATTTTGGAAATTAAATAAACGATATATGTCAAGAGTCATTACTACTTTTCATACACTCTGACCCAGTAATTCCACTTCTGAGAAACTATTCTAAGGTCATAATCCTAATATACTGAAAAGAGGTTTATATTAAAAGTTATTCATTGTAGCATCATTTATAATATGGAAAAATTGGAAATAACCTACAAATATAATATTAGGGGAATGGTTGAGTAAATTTTGGTTCATACACAAAATTAAATATTCCACAGCCATAAAATAGTACATAAGTGGAATGATAATAATGTTAGTCAGAAACTTTAATTTGAATTCATTAAGCACTATAGGCACAAAGACTAAGGTCTCTGAACTTTTCAAGGACCTACAATGGCATTTGAAGCTTGGTAAAAATTATTTGATAAAAAATGTGAAGATAACTGCTGCTAAATAAATGTTTAAGTATGTGTCAAAAACTTTAACACATGAATTTTATAAATAATTTCTTTTTGTATGCAGAAAATTTTAAAACATTGGAAAAATAATTGGTTTGCAAAGATTCCTGAGTATATTTAATCTCTGTTAAGAAGTCATAACTAATAATACATTCCAAAAGCTAAATTTAAAAAATTACTTCACTTGTTATTTGTAGATTTGTTTATGATGGCCATTCTGGCTGGTGTGAAGTGGTATCTCATTGTGGTTTTAATTTGCATTTCTCTGATGGCTAGTGATGCTAAGCATCTTTTCATATGTCATCTTTTCATTTGCCTCTGTATGTCCTCCTTGGAGAAGTGTCTCTTCAAGTCTTTCGCCCATTGTTAAATTGGGTTGTCTGTCAAAATAGACTTCCAAAAAAGGTCCATAAAGAGAGACCCAGAAGGTCACTTCATAATACTCAAGGGAAGCATCCACCAAGAAGACATAAATATTGTAAATATATATGCACCCAACATGGGAGCACCCAAATACAGAAAGAAAACCTTGGAAGACTTCAAGAAAGATATTGAGAGCAATGCAATTATAGTAGGGGATTTTAACACCCCACTGTCAAAAATGGACAGATCTACCAAACAAAATATCAACAAAGATATTGTGGCATTGAACAATACCCTGGATGAAATGGACTTTACTGATATATATACATAGAGCCCTCCATCCTAAAGAAGCTAAATACACATTCTTTTCAAATGTACATGGAACGTTTTCAAACATAGACCACATGATAGGACACAAAACGAGCCTCAACAATTTCAAGAAAATTGAAATCATACCAAGCATTTTCTTGGATCACAAGGGACTGAAGCTAGAAACCAACCCCAAGGAAAAAAAAACCCAAAACACTCAAAATCATGGAGATTAAATAGCATGCTATTAAACAATGAATGGGTCAAGAATGAAATTAGGGAAGAAATCAAAAGGTTTCTGGAAACAAATGAAAACGAACTCACAACAACCCAAAACTTATGGGACACAAAAAGGTAGTTCTGAGAGGGAAGTTCATAGTGATACAGGCCTACCTAAAAAAGTTAGAAACATTTCAAACAAACAACCTAACCCTACATCTACAAGAACTCGAGGAACAACAACAAAGACAGCCCAAAGCAAGTAGAAGGAAGGAAATAACCAAGGTTAGAGCAGAATTAAATGACATAGAGACTAAAAGCACAATTCTAAGGATCAATGAATCCAGGAGCAGGTTCTCTGAAAAAACAAACAAAATCAACAAGCCTTTAAGCAGACTCATCAAGATAAAAAGGGAGAAGACCCAAATAAACACAATCAGAAATGAAAGAGGAGAGATAACAATAGATACCACAGAAATACAAAGGATTGTAAGAGATTACTACAAAGAACTGTATGCCAAGAAATTTGAAAACCTAGGTGAAATGGACAAGTTTCTAGAAAGATATAATCTTCCAAAACGCAATGAAAAAGAAACAGAAAGCCTGAACAGACCAATAACAACAAATGAAATTGAAGCAGTAATCAAAAAACTCCCAACACATAAAAGCCCTGGACCAGATGGTTTCACAGGAGAATTTTACAAAGCATGTAATGAAGAGCTAACCCCTATCCTTCACAGACTATTCCAAAAAATCCAAAAAGATGGAAGACTCCCAAACTCTTTTTATGAGGCCAGCATCATGCTAATTCCAAAACCAGATAAAGACACAACAAAGAAAGAAAACTTCAGGCCAATATCACTGATGAACATTGATGCTAAAATTCTCAGCGAAATACTGGGAGACCACATCCAACAATACATTAAAAAGATCATACAGCATGACCAAGTGGGATTCATTCCAGAGATGCAAGGATGATACAATATTTGAAAATCAGTAAATGTAATACATCACATAAACAAAATCAAAGACAAAAACCACATGATCATATCAATAGATTCAGAAAAAGCATTTGATAAAGATATAGCACCCATTTATGATAAAAAACACTCAACAAAGTGGGAATAGAGGGAGCATTCCTCAACATAATAAAGGCCATATAGGAGAGACCTACAGCCAACATCATACTCAATGGGAAAATATTAAAATCTTTTCCACTGAGATTAGGAACAAGACAAGGCTGTCCACTTTTACCACTTCTATTCAATATAGTACTGGAAGTTTTAGCTACAGCGATCAGACAAGAAAACGAAATAAGAGGCATCCAAATCAGAAAGGAGGAAACAAAACTGTCATTGTTTGCAGATGACATGATAGTGTACATAGAAAATCCTATAGACCCCACCAAAAACTGCTTGACCTAATAAATGAATTCAGCAAAACAGCAGGATACAAAGTCAATATCCAGAAATCAGCGGCATTTCTGTACACCAACAATGAAACAGCAGAAGGAGAACTCAAGATAAAAATCCCATTTGAAATAGCAAAAAGAAAAATAAAATATCTAGGAATGAACCTAACCAAAGAGGTAAAAGACTTGTATTTAGAAAACTACATAACACTCGGGAAAGAAATCAAGGAAGACACAAACAAATGGAAACATATACCATGTTCATGGATTAGAAGAATTAACATCATCAAAATATCCATACTACCCAAAGCAATTTAAAGATTCAATGCAATACACATTAAAGTACCAATGGCATATTTCACGGACAGAGAACAAACACTTCAAAAATTTATATGGAATCACAAATGACCCTGAATAGCTGCTGCAGTTCTGAGAAAGAAGAGTAAAGTAGGAGGGATCACAATACCTGATATCAAACTGTATTACAAGGCCACTGTAATCAAAACAGCCTTGTACTGGCATGAAAACAGACACATAGACCAATGGAACTGAACAGAGAGCCCAGAAATAAACCCAAGTCTGTATGGTCAATTAATATTTGACAAAGGAGGCAGCAACATAAAATGGAGTAAAAATAGCCTCTTCAACAAATGGTTTTGGGAGAACTGGACAGCTACGTGCAAAAAAATGAAAGTTGAGCATCAACTTACACCTTATACAAAAATAAATTCAAGGTTGATAAAAGACTTAACTATAAACCTTGACACCATTAAAGTCCTAGAGGAGAACGTAGGTAGGAAAATCTCAGATATTTCACACAGAAACTTTTTTACTGTCCCCCTAGAGCAAGGGACATAAAGGAAAGAATAAACAAATGGGACCTCATCAAAATAAAAACTTCTGCACAGCTAAAGAAAACAGTATCAAAATAAAAAGATAACCAACTGTATGGGAAAATATATTTGCCAATGATACCTCAGACAAGGGTTTAATCTCCAAACTATATAAAGAACTTACACAACTCCACTCTAAGAAGACAGGGAACCCAATTAAAAAATGGGCAAAGGACTTGAACAGACACTTCTCCAAGGAGGACATACAGAAAATCCAAAGACACATGAAACGATGTTCAATATCGTTGGCTATCAGAGAGATGCAAATTAAAACCACAATGAGATACCACTTCACACCAGTGAGAATGGCCATCATAAACAAAGCAACAAACAACAAGTGTTGGAGAGGTTGTGGAGAAAAGGGGACCCTAGTGCATTGTTGGTGGGACTGCAGACTGGTACAACCACTATGGAAAACAGTATGGAACTTCCTCAGAAAACTGAACATGGATCTACCTTTCAACACAGCAATTCCACTGTTGGGATTATATCCTAAGAACACTAAAACACCAATCCAAAAGAACCTATGCACCCCAATGTTCATAGCAGCACAATTTACAATAGCTAGGTGCTGGAAGCAACGTAGATGCCCATCAGTAAATGAGTGGATCAAAAAACTATGGTACATTTACACAATGGAATTCTATGCAGCAGAAAGAAAGAAGGAGCTCCCACCCTTTGCAACAGCTTGGACAGAGCTGGAGAGCATTATGCTAAGCGAAATCAGCCAGGCAGTGAAAGACAAATACCATATGATCTCACCTTTAACAGGAACCTAAACAACAAAACAAACAAACAAGCAAAATATAACCAAAGACACTGAAATAGAGTACAGGCTGACTGTGACCAGAAGGGAGAGAAGAGGGAATTTCAGGGGAGAATGGGAAGGGTTTACAGGAACAAATTCAAAGGACACATGGAGAAAAAACTAGGAGGAGGGTGTTAATGGGAGGGAAGTGGATAGGGTTGGGTGGGCGGGCTGGATTGGGAGTAAAAGGGAGAAAACTGTACTTGAACAATGATTAAAATTAAAAAAAAATAAAGTGGGTTGTCTGTCGTCCTGGAGTGAAGTCGTGTGAGTTCTTTATATATTTTGGATATCAAACCCTTGTCCGAAGTATCATTGGCAAATATGTTTTCCCATATGGTTGGTTCTCTTTAATGCTCATTAAATGCTGTTTTCTTTAGCTATGCAGAAGCTTTTTATTTTGATGAAATTGCATTTGTTTATTCTTTCCTTTAATGTCCCTTATTCTAGGGGACATTTTGGTGAAAATATTGCTGCATGGAATATGTGAGATTTTCCTGCCAATTTTTTTCTCTAGGACTTTTATGGTGTCATGTCTTATATTTAAGTCTCTTATCTACCAAATATATCTGAATATATTATCCACCAGTGGATAATAATAATTCTATTATTCATTGACTTTATTTTTGTGCATGGTGTAAGTTGGTGATCAAGTTTCATATTTTTGCATGTAGCTGTACAGATTTCTCAACACCATTCGTTGAAGAGGCTATTTTTACTCCATTTTATGCTTTTATCCATTTTGTTGAATATTAATTGACCATAGAGGCATGGCAGTAGATGATTGGATCAAAACACTATGGTACATTTACACGATGGAATACTGTGCAGCAGAAAGAAAGAGGAGCTCCTACATTTTGCAACAGCATGGATGGAACTGGGAGCATTATGCTAAGTAAAATAAGCCAGGTGGTGAAGGAAAAATACCATAATCTCACCTGTAAGTGGAACCTAATAAACAAAACAAGCAAGCCAAATATAATCAGAGATACTAAAATTAAGAACAAACTGTCAGTTACCAGAGGGGAGGTTGGAAGGGATAATGGGGGAAAAGGGTGAAGGGTTTTCAGGAACATGTATAAAGGACACATGGACAAAGCCAAAGGGGGGCAGGATCGAGGGTGGGAAGTTGGGATGACTGGGGTGGGAGGGAGTGGCGGGGGGAAAATGGAGACAACTGTACTTGAACAATAAAAAATATGAAAAATATTTTTAAAACAAAACAACAAAAGATATTCATAACATTAAAGGAAATTTGCCTGAAGAATTTATATTGTAAAAGAGTAAGAAGTTTAAAAAACAAAACCAAAGCTCTAACTGGTGTAGCTCAGTTGGTTAGGCATTATCCCACAAAGTGAAAGGTTGGTGGTTTGATTCCAGATCAGGGCACAGGCCTGGGTTGCAGGCCAGGTCCTCTATCAGGGTTTGTTCTGGAAGCAACTGATGGATAGTCCTCTCACACATTGATGTTTCTCTCCCTCTATTTCTCCCTCCCTTCCCCTCTCTCTAAGAATAAATAAATAAATAAATCTTAAAACAATAACGAAAAATTACTCCAAATTTTTAGAAAAAATCTATTTAATGTAGGATGTGGGTACATGTTAATGTATATATGTGCAGTAGAGCCTCCAAAAGCAAGACTGACTAGGGTTTAGCACAGGGTTAAAATATTCTGGTTAAGAAATGCCATGTTTTGACCATGTTATGTGTCAGACAGATAATATGCATCATCTTTTTTAATCCTCATGACAGTTCTGTGTTGTAGCTCTATTTATCATCAACTAGCACGAGGCTGCATAGCTAGGAAAGGTGATGCTGCAGTTTGAAGGTAGGTGGCCTTGACTCCAAATCCTGGGTTATTAGTGAGAACTTACATTGTTATGGTTTCATTTTTTTGAAACTTACAGGATTGTATAAATGGTTTGATTATAATTTTAGGAAAAATACCATGTTCATTGAAAACAAAACATGTTTATGATTTTTACTGTTCTCAATTTTTAAATTATATTTTACAATGGTTACACAACATGTGTGTTAATTTTTAAAATTTTATTGAATTTATTGGTGTGACATTGGTTAAAAAAGTATGTAAGTTTCAGGGTTACAATTCTATAATATATCACATAATATTGTATTATGTGTTCACCAGTCTAAGTCACATCTCCTTCCATTACCATTTATCCCCCCTTTACCTTCCTTTACTTCCTCTTAACACCTCTCCCCTTTTTATTTATTTTATTGTTGTTCAAGTACTTCCATTTTTAAAGAAGCATTTGAGAATACTTGTGTAATAATGTCATCTTGTGGCTCTATAGGGTCATTACAGTCTCAGCTCTAATGTCAGTTTGGGAACTGATTACTAGAGGGCAGCACTGGGATTTATTCTGGTCAAGTTTTCTGAACTGAATGTGGCAGAAATCTGGGTTTACCTCTTCCTCAAAACTAAAGAAAAATAAACCTATTTATAATGCCATAAATAAGTAGATAAGATAAACAAATAGATAAGCAGAATATTTTCCCATAGCTTCTTTGCATCTGAAGCAATATAGCAGAATTATTGTGTTGAGCCCTGCAGCCATGCTCCCTCAATATGAGCTCTGACTCTCCCATTTACTAGCTGTGTGTGTCCCCACTTCTTATGGTTGTTGTGAAAAATAAAATTAAATTATGCATTTATAGTGCCATTTGAGAGGGGTGCTCAAAAGTTAGTAATTATTATATTGCCTACTGAGCACAACTATCCTTGTTTTAAGAACAAATATATATCCTACTGAACACTATAATCATCAGAGAACTCTGTTATTACTGCTGTCTTCACAAAATAATTTTCAATGGGGTAGCGTTCATATGAAAGACTTAAACAAAGATCAAAAATTCAGAATTTGCGCTGGAATCAGACATATCTAGCTTTGAATCTAGCCTGAGCCTGGGCATGTTACCTGCTCTTACTAAGCCTCATTTGTTGAAAGTGGGGAAAATAATAGTACATGTATCATAAAATTTTGTGACGATTGAAACGAGAGAGTGTATTTCCTGTTTGTAACATAGTCACTGGCATGTAGAGCTCACACAAACTGTTAAATTTTGTTTTCCTCCTTATTCTCAGTGGGGTTATATGTGACACAGCAGCCCTTGTGGTAGAATGTGGATGTTTGTCTAACATTCTTTCCTGTAATTTTCTTTTTCCACTCTCAGTCATCTTACCCCACCTCCCTGGCTCCCCAGGTTCTCATGTGACTTCTGACTGCAAGGAACTATTTGTCCAAGCCTTGCTCTGAATAACTAGGAACACACCATTCTGGAATTAGTTTTATAGCCCACACCCAAGTCCTGCAGAGCTGTGCACCCTGTGTCTCAGTCTTAAAAGGAATACATAGATCCCAGGCTAATGTCATGGAAAGTCTTTACCACTTTCCCATGATATATATAATTGAGGGTTTCCTGTAGTGTTTAGCAGTAAAAATATGTTAAGGGACTGTGTTTTTTGTCTTTGCAATTAAAATTAAGAGGGAAGCTAGAGAGGTGTGTTTGCCTTCACACTCAGTCTTGTGAGGAGAGAGGAAGACATTATGGATCTTTTCATTCCATGGCTCCTTGGGAATTAAAGCTCATTCAGTAATGATGAATTCTATAAATTGTTTGGCTTTCATATTGGGAAAGTAGAACAAGAAGTGGTATAAGTTTTAATAAAATGCAGTAGAATCTCATGAACATTCTGGTGCTATAGGTCAACAAGACCTCTGGGGGACAATATTTAACCAGTGTAGCTGATGTTTCTGACACATGATTCTAAAGGGTCTGTAGAAATGATCCCTAAGATTATGCTCATAAGTGGGTTTGGAGTTTTATAATTTTTTAGACTCAAAAGGAACTCAAATGTTTTTTCCCTGATTTTATCCAGGTTCTATGAAGCATGAATAATAGCAATAAAAATCAGAACAAAACAAAATAAAAGAATGGAAATGAAACATGTAGCCCATTTTTGTAAAAGGCATGCTGGGAGCACAAGAGCCAAAGCTGCCTCCCCAGAGCATACTGGGAGGGTGGATATCAAAGCCACTCTCTAGATCATGCTGGAAGATGGACTGCACTTCTCCCCAGTTCCCACCCCTATTCCCTCACCCACCCCTAACCCAGAGACTAAGGGAAAGTTTGTCCAAAGATGTTTGTGGAATAATGGATGCATAGATCTCTGCAGGTCCCCAGACTGTTGTGGGTGGGGTTGATTTGGCAAAGAAGGAGAGCAGTCAAGATGGAGAAACTGAGAGGCAGGAGAGAAACAGGGGACTGAGAGACTGGAGGGGCCTGTGTGTTGGCAGAGGACAAGGGGACAGCAGAGCAGAGGGCTGTGTAGCTGTTAGCCCAAGGCATTAATGTACAGCTGTCTCGTGAGGATGTAGTTGATGACCAGCCTGGACGGATAATCCATGACATGGTTGTACCCATGCCACAGGGCCAGCCTGCTCTTGGTTGAGGTGGCAACAGACATGGTATGGTTGATGTTATCCTTTACCACCATGATGTCATTCCAGAGACAGAGAAGAGAGAGTAGGTTGCCAGCACCCCCAGACCTCTCAAGGTAGGGCCACATCACAAAGCTACCCCAGCAGGGAAATGGAGAACTCACTTCATTTTTGAGGAGTATTGAGGAGTGATTCATGATTCGGTCTGTGCTGACTGTCCTGAGGTACCACCATGATCTCAAAGTCCCCAACAATCATCTCCATCTGCAATAGGCTTGGTGGACATGTTGTTTTGGTAAACAGGCTGAGGGGGTCTCATTTTGGGGCTGTCCAATCATGGCTGTCATGGAAGGTGTGTTGATACTGGAGAGGATGCAGCCAGTCAACTAAGTAATGAGGCCCAGATACTGTTTCCACATACTGCAGGCTGTCTGCCAGATGTCCTGATAGCACTCCCACAGGTGCAACCTGCAAAATAAGAATTTTCCTTGGGACCCAAATGGTTTTGAGTTTCTATTCTAATGTCATCATTAATTACACTGTCACTGAAGTTGAGAAAGCCAATTGGTATTTTTGAGCCCATGGATAAATCCAGTAGACTCACCCTGTGATTTCTTTTAGGAGGCAGTGGTTAGGAGCTTTGGATACTAAAGCTAGACCACTTATTTTCACAGTTTGTCTCTACCACATATCAGCTATGTGCCTTTGTAACTTTATTTGAACTCTTTGTGCCTCATTTCCCTCATTTATTAAATGTGGATGATGATAGCAACCCTATAAGACTGTTGTAATGCTTCAGTGATTTGCTATATAAAGCCCACAGAATTCAATTCTGGAACTGGAGTTTTCATTACTACCCCATGGGTTCACTGTACAGATTAAAGGAGACAGAACTTCCAAGAATGCCTGTTACATTATTAGTAGTCAATAAATATTATTATTGTGTAATTTATCAGAGTATTCTGATAAATTATTGGTATTCTGATTTACAGAATGGAGAGACTAAAATCTACTTTCATGGCTGTTGACACAGAAAGTAGATTAGTGGTTGACAGAGACTAGGAGGGGAAGAAAGGGGAGTGACTACTAAATAAGTGCAGGTTTTCTTCATTAGGGTAATTAAAATATTCTGGAATTGAATAGTGATGATGGTTGTACAACTTTGTAAATATATTACAAAACAATAAATTCTACACTTTAAAATAATGAATTTTATGTCTCAATAACATTGTGAATGAATTATGTCTCAATAAAATTATTATTTTTAAAATGTCTGCCATATATTAGCTCTCATTTAATAGAAGTAGTTTTTAGCTATCAATGCCTTAGTTCCTACTTTAGGAATCCAGAACAGGGAGCAGAATGAATGGTGTTCATGACAAAGAGGACTAATAAGGGAAAGGAGATAGATCTAAAGTATGGAGAATGTGCAGAGGGGTGAGAGGAAGTTGAAGTTCTTTTAGAAGGAATGGCATTGAAAGCATTTACGGGGAAAAGAAAGAGTCAAAATTCACCTAATTTCAATTATGCAGGAAGCCAGCCTGGATCATCTTTCACATCCTGGGCTACAATCACAGCTGATGCATGTTCTGACATTTGAAACTGTCCTGGAGATACAATGATGTATGATTATTACACAGAAGGGAAGAAGGAAAAACACAGAGGTATGAATTATTGTGTATGTGAGTATGACTTTGAAAGGTAGAAGACGGCAGTAATCCGTGAAGGACACATTTATACAGAGGACTCTAATTGTTTGTTAATCTCTGGGTCAATGCATTTAGGTTAGCACTAACTCTGCTACAAGTGAGACTGGTATAAAGGATTAAAAGTGTGTCTCCTTATGTTAGAAGGAAGATGGCGGCAAAATAGGTGGGAGTGGAGTCCACTTCCCCCTGTGCACGGGTAGAACATATAGGTAATCCTCTGAGGAACAGAGTGGATAGTCAATGGTATCCCAGCATATATGAAGATTGGAGACCAAAAATTATGGAGGACATCAAAAAATCAGACGAGTAGGTGGGAGCTGTGAACGCCAGGATACCTGCTGGAAGAGGAAACCCACCAACAAAGGAATCACCAAAAGATAACAATGGAAGAAACTGAAGGGGGGAGTGGAAGCCACACTAACATCCACCCAGGACTGATCTGGAAATACAACTAAAAGGTGGAGAAATTACCCAGAAAAAACAACTGAACAAAAGGATAAGAGAAGCCTCAAAACCTCATACAGACAGAAGAACCAGCTTCAACACAAACTGTCCACACCTGCACAACAGAATACAAGATGTGGTGGACAGAGTGACCCTCAGTTAACGAGCTGGAGGGAGGGAGCCACCAAAGAAAGACCCAACAACAATCAAAACCCAAAGACATACAGAGAGCCAACATAAATGACAGCCCAAGACGAGTGAGCTCAGGAGATCAAGGAGACTGCACCACTGAATCTCACAGCTTTTCTAACATAGAAGTTCACACCATAAACCCAGGGAAAAGGAACAGATAAATTTAAGAAGCAGAGGCTAACAAGAAGAGTCTCACAAACAATGGGAAGACAAAGAAACAATCCCTAAATGAAAAGAAAGGAGGAAGTCTCAGCAAGAATGCTAAATGAAATAGAGGCAACTCAATTATCAAATGTTGATTTCAAAGCAATGGTTATCAGGAAGCTCAATGAGCTCACAGAGAATTACCAACAACTACAGGAAAATACAATGAATTCACTGCAAACTATATTAACATGAAAAAGGAAATAGAAACTGGCAACAAGGGTCAAGAGGAAATGAAGAATACAATTTCTGAATTGAAGAACACAGTAGAAAGAATCAAAAGCAGACCAGATGAAGCAGAGGATCTGATAAGAGAGCTGGAGGACAAGGTAGGAAAAAACACTGAGAAAGAGCAAGAAAAGGAAAAGAGACTCAGAAAGATCGAAGATGGGTTAAGGGGAATGCAGGACAATATGAAATGTAATAATGTCCACATAATAGGGATACCAGAAAGAGAAGAAGAAGAGCAAGGGATAGAAAACCTGTTTGAAAAAAATAATGATGGAAAACTTCCTGAACTGGATGAGAGAAAAAG
Organism: Phyllostomus discolor; assembly: GCF_004126475.2. Classification (NCBI taxonomy): domain Eukaryota; kingdom Metazoa; phylum Chordata; class Mammalia; order Chiroptera; family Phyllostomidae; genus Phyllostomus; species Phyllostomus discolor. Next base: position 53,405,169 of record NC_050198.1, read on the forward strand.
TCACACAAATCCAGGAACATAGACAGTCCCAATCAAGAGGAACACAAAGAGGCCCACTTCAAGACACATCATAATTAAAATGGCAAAATTCCAAGACAAAGAGAGAATATTAAAGGCAGCAAGGGAAAAACAGGAAGTAACATACAAGGAAGCCCTGAGAAGACTAGAAACTGACTTTTCAAAAGAGATGCTCCAAGCCAGATGGGAATGTCAAGAAATATTGCAGGTAATAAAAACCAAGGGCCTACAACCGAGACTACTCTATCCAGCAAGGATCTCAATTAAAATGGAAGGCCAAATAAGGAGTAGCCTGAGCAAAAGAAGCCTCAAAAAATATACCTCCTTCAAACCAGTTCTGCAAGAAATGCTAAAGGGTTTGCTTTAAGAACAGTGAGAGAGAGAGGAACACAGGTAGAGAGAAATGGCAATGAATAAGTACCTAACAATAATAACCTTAAACATAAACAGATTAAATACCCCAATGAAAAGACATAGATTATACCCCAAGAGGCCTGAAACACCAATCCAAAAGAACCTATGCACCCCAATGTTCATAGCTGCACGATTTACAATAGCCAAGTGCTGGAAGCAACCTAAGTGCCCATCAGTAAATGAGTAGATTAAAAACTATGGTACATTTACACAATGGAATACTACACAGTAGAGAGCAAAATGGAGCTCCTATCCTTTGTGAAAGCATGGATGGAACTGGAGACCATTATGCTAAGTGAAATAAGCCAGGTGGTGAGGGACAAAGACCTTATGATCTCACCTTTAACTGGAACATAATCAACAAAAGAAGAAAGCAAACAAAATATAACCAGAGACATTGAAATAAAAATAATCTAATTATAGCCAGAGGGGAGGTGGGAAGGGACAGTGGGGAGAAGGGTTTTCAAGAACTACTATAAAGGGCACATGGACAGAAGCAAGGGGGAAGGTAGAAGCAAGGGAGGCAGGGAGGTTTGGCTGGGGTGGGGGGGATTGGTGGAGAATAAATGTGGACAGCTGTAATTGAACAACAATAAAGTAATTAAAATAAATAAATAAAATAATAAAATATTTAAAAAAAGAAAAAAAGACATAGAACAGTTGGATGGATAAGAAATTATGGGCATCACATATGCTGCCTACAAGAGACCCACTTTTGAACAAAAGACCTACACAGACTGAAAGTAAAGGGCTGGAAACAAATATTCAAAGCAAATGGACAGGAAAAAAAGCCAGGGTAGCAATACTCATATCAGACAAAAGAGACTTCAATAAAGGGCCCCAAAAGAGACCCAGAAGGTCACTTCATAATACTCAAGGGAAAAATCCATCAGGAAGACATAAACATTGTTAATATATATGTGCCCAACATGGAAGCACACAAATACATAAAGAAAATCTTGGAGGACTTCAAGAAAGATACTGACAGCAATACAACTATAGTAGGGGATTTTAAAACCCTACTGTCAAAAATGGATAGATCTTACAAACAAAATACCAACAAAAATATTGTAACATTGAACAATGCCCTGGTCAAATGGACTTAACTGATATATATACAGAGAGCCATTCATCCAAAGAAGCAAAAATACACATTCTTTTCAAATGCACGTGGAACATTTCAAAGACAGGCCACATGATAGGACACAAAATGAGCCTCAACAAATTCAAAAAAATTGAAATCATATCAAACATTTTCTCTGACCAAAAAGGGCTGAAACTAGAAACCAACTTGAAGGAAAAATCTCAAAAACACTCAAACTCGTGGAGACTGAATAGCAGTCTATTAAACAATGAATGGGTCAAGAATGAGATCAAGGAAGAAATAAAATTTTCTGGAAACACATGAAAATGAACACACAATAATCCAAAATTTATGGGACACAGCAAAGGCAGTCCTGAGAGGGAAGTTCATAGTGATACAGGCCTACCTGAAAAATATAGAAACATTTCAAACAAACAACCTAACCCTATGCATACAAGAACTAAAGGAACAACAACAAAGACATCCCAGAGCAAGTAGAAGAAAGGAAATAACGAAGATCAGAGTAGAATTAAACAACACAGAGACTAAAAGCACAACTCCAAGGATCAACAAATCCAGGAGCTTCTTCTTTGAAAAGATAAAGAAAATTGACAAGCTTTTAAGCAGACTCATCAAGAAAAAAAGAGACAGCACCCAAATAAACACAATCAGAAATGAAAGAGGAAAGATTACAACTGATATCACAGAAATGCAAAGGATTGTAAGAAATTACTATGAAGAACTGTATGCCAAGAAATTTGAAAACCTAGGTGAAATGGACAAATTTCTAGAAAGATATAATCTTCCAAAACTCAAGGAAGAAGAAGCAGAAAGCCTGAACAGACCAATAACAGGAAATGAAATTGAAGCAGTAATCAAAAAACTTCTAACATACAAAAGCCCTGGACCAGACTGTTTCATAGGAGAATTTTACAAAGCATGTAATGAAGAGCTAACCCCTATCCTTCACAGATCATTCCAAAAAATTTCACGAACTTGGAAGACTCCCAAACTCTTTTTATGGGGCCAGTATTATCCTAATTCAAAAAATCAGGTAAGGACACAACAAAGAAAGAAAACTTTAGGACAATTTTGCTGATGAACATAGATGCTAAAATCCTCAACAAAATGTTGGCAAACTGCATCCAGCCATACGTGAAAACGCTCATACACCATGAACAAATGGGATTCATCCCAGGGATGCAAGGATGGTACAATATTCGCAAATCAGTAAATGTAATACACCACATGAACAAAATCAAAGACAAAAATCACATGATCATTTCAATAGATGCAGAAAAAGCATTTGATAAGGTACAGCACCCATTTATGATAAAAAACACTTAGGAAAGTGAGAATAGAGGGAGCATTCCTCAACCTAATAAAGGCCATATATGACAGACCTACAGCCAACATCATACTCAATAGACAAAAACTTAGAGCTTTGTCAGTAAGATCAGGAACAAGACAAGGATGTCCGCTTTCACCACTGCTATTCAATGTAATATTGGAAGTCCTAGCCACAGCGACCAGCCAAGAAAAAGAAATAAAAGGCGTCCAAATTGGAAAGGAGGAATCAACACTGTCATTGTTTGTAGAGGACATGATAGAAAATCTTATAGACTCCACCAAAAAACTACATGGCCTAATAAGTGAATTTGGCAAAACAGTGGGATACAAAGTCAATATTCAGAAATCAAACGCATTTTTGTACAGCAACAATGAAACAGCAGAAGCAGAAATCAGGAAAAAAATCCCATTTGATATAGCAAAAAGAAAAATGAAATACCTAGGAGTAAATTTAACCAATGATGTAAAAGACCTGTACTCAGAAAACTACACTACACTGAAGAAAGAAATTAAGGAAGACACAAACAAATGGAAGCATGTACTATGCTCATGGATTGGAAGAATTCACATCATCAAAGTGTCCATACTACTCAAAGCGATTTATAGATTCAATTCAATCCCTATTAAAGTACTAATGACATATATCACAGATATAGAACCAACATTTCAGAAATTTATATGGAACCATAAATGACCCTGAAGAGCTGCTGCAATTTTGAGAAGGAAGTACGAAGCAGGAGGGATCGCAACACCTGATATCAAACTATATTATAAGTCCACTGTAATCAAAACAGCCTGGTATTGGCATAAAAACAGACACATGGACCAATGGAACAGAACAGAGAGCCCAGAAAAAAAAAAAAAAACAAGTCTCTATGGTCAATTAATATTTGACAAAGGGGGAAGAAGCATACAATGGAGTAAAAATAGCCTCTTCAACAAATTGTTTTGGGAGATTTGGACAGCTACATGCGAAAAAATGAAACTCAATCACCAACTTACACCATGCGTGAAAACGAATTCAAGGTGGATAAAAAATTTAAATATAAGTTGTGAGACCATAAAAGTCCTAGAGGAAAACATGGGCAGGAAAATCTCAGACATTCCATGCAGCAACATCTTCACGGATATGTCCCCTAAAGCAAGGGACATAAAGGAAAGAATAAACAAATGGGACATAATCATATCAAAAAGCTTCTGCATGCCTAAAGAAAACAGCATTAAAATGAAAAGAGAACCAACTATATGGGAAAACATATTTGCCAATGATACCTTGGACAAAGGTTTGATCTCCAAAATATATAAAGAACTCACACAACTTCACTCCAGGAAGACAAAAAACCCAATTATAAAATGGGCAAAAAACTTGAAGAGACACTTCTCCAAGGAGGACATACAGAGGCATATGAAAAGATGACATATGAAAGGTGCTCAGCATCACTAGCCATCAGAGATGCAAATTAAAGCCACAATGAGATACCACTTCACACCAGTCAGAATGGCCATCATAAACAAATCAACAAACAAGTGTTAGAGAGGATGTCGAGAAACGGGAACCCTAGTGCACTTTTGCTGGGAATACAGACTGGTGCAGCCACTGTGGAAAACAGAATGGAACTAAAAGAAAACTCAGAAAACTAAAGAAAACCTCAGAAAACTAAAAATGGAACTGTTTTTTGACCCAGCAATTCCACTGCTGGGATTATATCTTAAGGACCCTGAAACACCAATCCAAAAGAATCTATGCACCCTGATGTTCATAGGAGCACAATTTACAATAGCCAAGTGCTGGAAGCAACCTAAGTGCCCATCATTAAATGAGTGGATCAAGTAACTATGGTACATTTACACAATGGAATACTATGCAGCAGAGAGAAAGAAGGAGCTCCTTCTCTTTGTGAAAGCATGGATGAAATTGGAAAGCATTATGCTAAGTGAAATAAGCCAGGCAGTGAGGGACATATACCATATGATCTCACCTTTAACTGGAATATAATCAACAAGAGAAAAAAGCAAGCAAAATATAACCAGAGATATTAAAATTAAGAACCATCAGTCAGTAACCAGAGGGGTGGTGGGAGAGGATAATTGGGGGAAGTGTTTTCAGGAACTACTATAAAAGGACACATGGGCAGAATCAAGGGGGAATGTGGAAGCAAGGGAGGGAGGTGGGTTTGGCTGGGGTGGGGTAAGAATCAGAAAACTGTAATTGAACAACAATAAAATAATTAGTAAAAAATAAAATGTTTCAACAGAAAAAAAATGTGTGTCTCTAAATCCTAATCCTGGTGTTGGTCTGAGGATGCTGACGAGTGATTCACAAAAGGTTTACTATCTCTCACAATTATTTACCCTGTTAATGGAATTTATCAATAGACTGAACTCCTTGGTGGTATTATGAATACATAGAAGATGCAGTGAAATGGAAACACTGTGTAGCCATTACCAGAGATTTGCATGGAGAAGGTAAACTGAAGATACGTGAATGCTGACTTACATGGTGAGTAGGTGACAGCTCTTGTTTATTAGAAAGATTGTAATGAAGAAAAAACAGCCCACTTGGGTGCTTAGACTTCTAATTGAGATACATTAGTTTTGTAAGAAATGTGCTTACCCTGTCTGCAAACAAAGGACTCAGAGGCTTGGAGTATGGTGAAAGTGAGGCATTTGTTTATGATCTTGCAAGAACAGGTGTCTAGCCATTAGCAGACACACATGGGTGGTGCAAAGCAGATAGTTTTATACCTAATGCAATTGGTCCCTCTCCATTTTCCATTGGCTGAATACTCTGGGGTTACAATCTGGCACAATTTCATCTAATTCTAATTGGTTCCCCTGCTGCCGCTGCCTTTGCTTTCTTCTGGTGCAATTTTGTTAATTCTGTTTGGTTCCCTGTGCAGTTCTGAACTTAGATATCTTATGGGAAGTTTTCACTAGACCTCAGGGTTTGAGAGTCACCTTACTTTTGACTTTCTCACAGTTTTACTGTGATATGCAGGGAAAGAAAAAAAGGAGAATGAAAGAGGAAAAAGAGGGCTAAAAGGGCTTTCAGGACACTTTATTTTATTTTTAGAGAGAGGCGAAGGAAGGGAGGGAGAGAAACATCATTGTGTGGATGCGTCTCACGTGTCCCCTACTAGGAACCTGACCTGCAACCCAGGCCTTACCTTAACTGGAATCAAACTGGCGATTCTTTGGTTTGCAGGCCCACGCTCAATTATTGAGCCACACCAGCCAGGGCTCAGGACACTTTAAATCAAAATTTGGGCTCAAAGCCTCTCATCCAAGCTTTTGTTTAGTTTCTCTCATGATTCTTTTTTATTTCTTCCTAATGTCTTACATAAGCTGTTAATTTGATTCAGGCTGTAACTACTAAGATCAAACATCCATGCAAGTCCTTGGTTTGATAAGCTACAATGAGGAATTATTTTTCTCAGATCTATTTGTCATAGTCTTTCCTTGTACATATTTAAAGAAAAGTCAGTTTCCTTGTGAAATCAGACTTCCTACCAGATTGTGAAAGCTACATGAAATGATATGATGCATCCTTATGCTCTAGCTACTTTCCATGAAATCCTGATTCCATGCAAGTATTGGAACCTGAGTTACCTCAGCAATGACTCCAGAAGAGCTGTGGGCCTATAGTATATTCTATTAACAAAATATCATACCTTCAAAAACTTAGCTATGTTCACATGTCCCATTAACCCCGAGGAAGGCTTCAGTCAGCTTCTTTTGAAGACTGTCTTCTACACAAGCGCTTTGTAATTTTGTCTTTAAACCCAAATCAGCAGGTAAAGGCTTAGGGCATTTCTCTCCCTCCTTTCCTTCCTTCTGGCCTTCCCTGGCTTTCTACTTTGTTTTTTCATAATAAATTTTATTTTGCAAAATTTTGGGGTCAGGGTTAAAACTAAATCCCAGAGCAACACAAGACTTTCTGGTTCTCCAGGGACTTCTAGCAAAGTTAGAAATACCATCTAAATGCATGAAATATAGACTAGGAAGAATGGAAGGACAAACCTGCAGCTTGAAGGTTGTTTAACAAAGGGCAACAACTGAGAACAAGTAGCAAGAGGTACTTTCTGACACATAGATTGAAGAAGGACCATGGAAAGTGCTATCAAAAGCAATATTTTATTTACATTTTTTGGTTCAACAATTTTTATTTTTAAATATATTTTATTGATTATGCTATTACAGTTGTTCCATTTCTCTCCCTTTATTCCCCTCCACCCTGCACGCCCCATCCCACCCACATTCCTGCACTTTAGTTCATGCCCATGTGTCATACATATAAGTTCTTTAGCTCCTACATTTCTCATACTATTCTTACCCTCCCTCTGTCTATTTTCTACCTACCATATATGCTACTTATTCTCTGTACATTTCCCTCTTCTCTTCCCCTCCCTCTCCCCCACTGATAACCCTCCATGTGATCTCCATTTCTGTGATTCTGTTCCTGTTCTAGTTGTTTGCTTAGTTTTGTTTTTTTTTTTGCGGGGGGGGGGGTTGGTTGTTAATACCTGTGAGTTTGTTGTCACTTTACTGTTCATATTTTTTATCTTCTTTTTCTTAGATAAGTCCTTTTAACATTTCATATAATAAGGGCTTGGTGATGATGAACTCCTTTAACTTGATCTTATCTGGGAAGCACTTTATCTGCCCTTCTATTATAAATAATAGCTTTGCTGGATAGAGCAATCTCGGATTACTTGGTCCTTGCCTTTTATGACTTTGAATACTTCTTTCTAGCCCCCTCTTGCCTGCAAGGTTTCTTTTGAGAAATCAGCTGATAGTCTAATGGGAACTCCTTTGTTCCCATTCATATAAGTAGAATGATACAGTATCTGTCATTCTGTGACTGGCTCATTTTACTTAGCACAATGTCCACCAACTTTATGTTGCATATAGCAGGATTTCCTTATTTATTTTTTATTTTTTAAGGATAAGGGAAAGCAGGGAGAAAGAAAGGGTAAGAAATATTGATGTGAGAGAGAATCATTGATTGGCTATGTTCTGTATATGTCCTGACTGACGATCAAACCTGCAATGCAGGCATATGCCCTGACTGGTGGAATCACACTGGTGACCTTTTGGTTTGTGGGACAATGCCCAACCAACTGAGCCACACCAGCTGGGGAAGGATTTTCTTATTTTTAAAGCCTTAATAATATTTTATTTTATATATAATATATACACACACATATATGTACATACCACATGTCTTTATACATTGTTTTTATTCTAGGAATTTTATAGTTTCAGCTCTTGCACATTCAGATATTTATTCCATTTTCAGTTAATTTTTGTACACAGTGTTAAGGTAAGGGCCCAACTTCATGGTTTTTCATGTGGGTATCCAGTTTTTATTTTGTTTTTAAATTATATTTTATTAGCTATGCTATTTCAGTTGTCCCAATTTTCCCCCTTTGCTCTCCTCCACCCAGCACTTCCAACACCCTCAGTCAATTCTCACACCATTGTTTATGTCCAAGGGTCATGCATATAAGTTCTTAGGCTAGTCCCTTTCCTATACTGTACTTTACATCCACATGACTATTCTGTAATTTATACTTCTTAACCCCTTCACCTTTTCACCCATTCCCCCAGACACCCCTTCCTCCTCCTCTGGCAAAATGTTCTCCATATCTATGCTTCTGTTTCTGTTCTGCTGGTTTGCCTATTTTTTTTTAGTTTCCATTGCTGATAGATATGTATTTATTGTCATTTTATTGTTCATAGTTCTGGTGTTCTTTGTCTTGAATAAGACCCTTTAACATTTTATATAATGCTGCTTTGGTGGTTATAAATTCCTTTAGTTTTTTCTTTTCTGGGAAATTCTTTATCTGCCCTCTGACTCTAAATGATAGCTTTGCTGGGTAGGTTAATCATGGTTGTAGGTCCTTGCTTTTCATCACTGTGAATATTTCTTGCAAAACCCTTCTAGCCTGCAAAGTTTCTTTTGAGAAATCAGCTGACAGTCTTATAAGAACTCTCTTGTTGCTTTTAAGATTCTCTCTTTATCTCTAATCTTTGGCAAGACTCATCTTTTAATTATGATGAGTCTTGGTGGGGACCTATTTTCATCCATCTTGTTTGGGACTCTCTGTGCTTCCATACAATAGGAAGTGTGGAAGTTCCCTTGTGTGTCTGTTTCCTTCACCAAATTAAGGAAGTTTTCTTTCATTATTTTTTCAAATAGGTTTCCAATTTGTTGCTCTTTCTCTTCTCCTTCTGGCGCTCCTATAATGCAAATGTTGGTATGCTCAAGATTGTCCCAGAGAGTCCTTATGCTATCCCTATTTTTCTTTTTCTTTTTTTATTCTATTTTCTTCTTGCTGTTCTGATTGGTTGTTTTTGTTTCCTCATGTTCCAAATCATTGATTTGATTTTCAACTTCATCCACTCCACTGTTGATTCCCTGTCAATTGTTCCTTATTTCAATTAGTGTATTCTTCATTTCTGACTGGATTTTTCTTCATGCTGTTAAGGTCTTCACTAAGTTTCCTGAGCATTTTTATAACCAGTGTTTTTGAATTCTGCATCTGATAGACTGTTCATCTCCATTTTGTTTAATTCTTTTTCTGGAGTTTTGGTCTGTTCTTTCATTTGGGCTATGTTTCTTTGTCTCCTCATCTTGGCAGCATCCCTGTGTTTGTTTTCATGTATTAAGTAGAGCTGCTATGACTCTGCCTTGGTAACATGTCCTTATGTAGTAGGTGTCCTCCAGGGTCCAGATGGCCTCCCCTATCACCCAAGCTGGCCACTCAAGGTGCACCCTTCATGTGGGCTGAGTACACCTTCCTCTTGTAGTTGAGTCTTGGTTGCTGTTGGCAGGTCAGTGGAAGAAATTTACCCAGGCCAGTCAGCTGCAAGGACTGTCTGTGATCAGTGACCACTAACCTCCGCCCTTCAAGGAGGATCAGCTGTGCAGGGGCAGTGTAGTGGTGCTCTGATGTGGTTTGTAACTGTTCACTGGGTGTGTAGGTTCTGGGGTTTCCTGTGTGGTGCAGGCCAAGGTCAGCCTCTACTTGTGTTCTGCCTGGGGCTACCCAGCATGAGCTACAAAACAGTCTGAAGATGGCTGCTACTTGTGCTGGGCTTGGAAGTTCTCAGGTTATGAGAAACTGTGAACCTAGGCTGGCTGTTGCTAGTGCCAAGCCTGAGTCCACTTAGCAAAAGGTATGGGGGCTGGGGTCTCACTGAGACCAGCTGTTGCTTGTTTGAGATGCTTTAGGAAGATGTGAAGCATGAGCCAAGACAAGCCATTCATGTGCAAAAGCCACTATTGACAGATTAGGTGGGACCATAATTTGGGTGGGGAAGAGCCTCAGGGAATGCCCAGAATGGGACAAACTGTATGAGCCAGGTTGATGGAGTCCCAGATATGTCACCTGCTGGCCAGCTCTGTGGCTCTGTGGGAGGAGGGCACAGAAAAGGAACAATGGCCTCTGCCTGCCTTTGTGTCTGGGAAAAAGCTGTAGCCCAGCTCCCACCTTGATTCCAGACACTTCAATTCCTCCCTGAACACCACTTATGCCTTTCAAACTGCTACATGGATACTGGAGCTCAGAGGGAATGAGTCTGAGTAAGTCTGTGTGTGGGCCCTGTAAGAGGAACTGCTTGGGAATCCAGCAGATTCTTCTGCCGACTAAATCCCTGCTGGTTTTCACAACTAGGAGTTATGGGGACTCATCTTCCTGTCACCGGATCCCTGGGCTGGGGTGGTTGGTGTGGGGCTGGGACCCATCACTCCAGGATATCCCTACCAGATTTTTATTCACCACACTTGGGTGTGAGACCAGCCTGTTATGCATCTCTGCACCTCGGCCCTTCATACCAGTCTAGATAGATGTGGTTTCTTTAATCCTGTAGTTGTCAGACTTCCATTCAACTTGATATCTGATGGTTCTGAGTGATGTTTGTCCTACAGTTTAGTTTTAGTTTTGCTGTGGATGTGTGACAAGATGAGCTGTGTTTACCTATGCCTCCATACTGACAGGAAGTAGAAACATCTTTATTATTAATCTTGTTAGAGACTTCTCAGAATTTAGACTTCCGGCCAAGATGGAGGTGTAGGTAGACACACTGTACCTCCTCACACAACTGAAATAAGGACAACAAAAATTTAGAAACAAACAAACAAAAAAAACACAACCAGTACTGTCAGAAAATTTAATTGTATGGAAGTCCGACAACCAAGGAGTTCAAGTAGACACATTCATCCAGACCAGTAGGAGGGGCAGAGTCGGTTGACCAGGCAAAAAGGGGTGGCTGCAAAAAAAGCAGTGGCTGGTGGACCACGGGTGCAAGGCAGCAGCTGGAAGACCCCAGGTGTGCAGGTGGTGGCTGGCGGACCCAGTGTGGAGGCAGATTGTGGAAGGGTGCAGTGTGCAAGGTGACTGGTAGACCGGTTGGTCCCACATTCATGAGTAGATAAACCAGGCAAAACTGGGGAGTGAGACAGACTACACAACCCAGGGTTCCAGTGCAGGGAAATAAAGCCACAAAACACCAATTGAAAATACCTGTGGGGGCTGAGGTGCCGGGAGAGAACCCAGCCTCACAGGACAGATCATTGGAGAGACCCACAGGGTCCTAGAATGTACACAAATGCATCCACATTGGAATCAACACCAGAAGGGCCTAGTTTGCTTGGGAGAAGTGGTGGAAGTGACTGAAATCTGGCAGAGAGTGGAGCAAGCAGCATTATTCCCTCTTGGACTCCTGCCCCACATACAGCGTCAAAACCCATCCACTGGGTTGACCTGCCCAGGCGAACACCTAAGGCTCCACCCCTCACTACATAACAGGCACTGACAAGACAAAAAAAAAAAGAGGCTAAAATGAAAGAACAGATCAAAGCTCCAGAAAAAATACAACTAAGTGACTAAGAGATATCCAACCTATCAGATGCACAGTTCAAAGCACTGGTGATCAGGATGCTCACAGAATTGGTTGATTTTGGTCGCAAATTAGATGAAAAAATGAAGGCTACACTAAGTGAAATAAAGGAAAATGTATAGGGAACCAATAATGATGGGAGGAAACTGGGACTCAAATCAACAGTGTGGACCAGAAGGAAGAAAGAAACATCCAACTTGAAAAGAATGAAGAAATAAGAATTCTAAAATAAATGAGGAGAGGATTAGGAACCTCTAGGACATCTTTACATGTCCCAACACCCAAATCATAGGGGTACCAGAAGGAGAAGAGGAAGAGCAACAAGTGGAAAAATTATTTGAACAAATAATAAAGGAGAACTTCCCCAATCTGACAAAGGAAATAGACTTCCAGGAGGTCCAGGAAGCTCACAGTCCCAAAGAAGTTGGATCCAAGGAGGAACACACCAAGGCACCTCATAATTACATTGCCCAAGATTAAAATAAAGGAGAGAATCCTAGAAGCAGCAAGAGGAAAGGAGGCAGTTATCTACAAAGGAGTTCCCGTCAGACTGTCAGCTGACTTCTCAAAAGAGACCTTACAGGCAAGAAGGGGCTGGAAAGAAGTATTCCAAGTCATGAAAAGCAAGGACCTATATCCAAGATTACCCTATCCAGCAAAGCTTTCATTTAGAATGGAAGAGCAGATAAAGTGCTTCCCAGAAGGTCAAGTTAAAGGAGTTCATCATCACCCAGCCCTTATTATATGAAATGTTAAGGAGACTTATCTAAGAAGAAGAAGATAAAAAACATGTACAGTAAAATGACAGCAAACTCACAGTGATTAACAACCACACCTAAAACAAAAACAAAAACAAACTAAGCAAACAACTAGAACAGGAACAGAACCACAGAAATAGAGATCACATGGAGGGTTAGCAACAGGGGAGTGGGAGGAGGAGAGAAGGGGGAAAGGTATAGAGAATAAGTAGCATAGATGGTAGATAGAAAATAGTCAGGGGGAGGGTAAGAATAGTATGAGAAATGTAGGAGCTAAAGAACTTATATGTATGACACATGGACATGAGCTAAAGGGGGGAATGTGGGTGGGAGAGGGTATGCAGGGTGGAGGGGAGTGAAGGGGGGAAATGGTACAACTGTAATAGTATAATGAATAGAATATAATTTTCAAAAGTAAGCAAAAAAAGACTTCTCTACATGCACTATAGAGTGGTTATTGTACTCACTCACTGAAAATACACTATCTTGGATGTTGTATGCAAGATTTTATCAAAAGCCTCTTGAAAAACTTTTCTATGTATATTACAGATTTGGTATTAACTTCCATTCATTCCAAAAACACTATGGTGATTGCAGCCTGCAAGTATCTTTATTAGAAACATTTATCTTTTTAATTACATAAATTTCAGGTGTTCAACATAATTCAACACCTGTATATATTACAAATGATCACTTCCTAAAGTCTAGTTACTATTTATCACTGTGTATGAGCTTTTTAATGTGCAGTTGAAAAGCAAACTTTTAAGAAGTTTGGATGGGTAGGCATTGTGCTAAAGAGGAATGACCTGGATTATAAATATAAGAATGCCAGCCTTACACCTAGCATACACAGTTGATCACTTTGATCTGAAGAGCATGAAAAGTCCTTGAATTTTTCTAATCAAAAATTGGTCCATCCTCCTTTTCTTACCTGCCAATGATGCTTTAAATTTAAGTTATAATATTAGAGATTAATTACTTTGGCATAAACTTCTTCTCAACCCTGTACAACATCATTGGTTGAGGAGTAAGTAAAAGTTCCAAATATTAATCTTTTACATATCAGTAGGGATTATTTAGAGAACTTCTTTTTGTAGAGTTTTTTTTCCTTCCCATTAATAGAGAGGACAGAAAGAGCTGGACTAGAAATTTGAAGACACTTTTACCTACTGGATAATTTTCCTAAACATGCTTTCTGCCTGAGGCCTAAAATAGAGCCTTTTAAAGAACAGTAATATAAAATATTTCATTTGTGCTCCATGCTTCTTCTTCACTACTTAATGAACAAATATTTGTTGATTATCAATTATGTGTTACATTGTGTAGGGCACTGGAAATACAACAGTGAGCAAAAGCAAGCATGGAACTTACAAGTTTGGCCTTACATATGAGCCATGTTGGTGGACATTGTTGTTGTCTTCCTACTGACACACATAGTTGCTTTTCCTGGGAAGATTTTTTGGCCAGGCCCTATGTTCCTCCACCTTTTTGTAGTTTCAGCCTTGGTACATACCATGTCCTCAACGTGTACTTGTTAATAATGATGATAAGATAGCAAATGGTTTTAGGAACCCAGATTTTCTGTGTAGCATAACTCCAGCATTGGCGGGGAGAGCACTTTACATTGTAGGTACTTGATAGAGGATTCTAGACCATATTTTAAATTATCAGGAACTAGATCTATAATATAGAAGTAAGTACAAATCACTTAGGGGAATCCAGTAAAAAATAGCTAATTAGAAAAGCAAAGGCTACAGAATATTGAATGAATTCAGAAAGCAGTTTAGTAGTGTGGAGGTTTAGAAAAGTTACTGCCTGGAAGTACACAGTCCCAGGATAAGTGGACCTCAGAGAAGAAAGGGACTTACAGATTTTCTAGTTCAGACGGGGGTGGGGGGAAGAGAGATTTAGAAAGGGAAAACAAATTCTTCAGTGTTACATGGTGAGTCAGTGGCAGAAATGGATTTGGAATACAGTCCTTCTGATTCCCAATGCAGTCTTCTTTCCAAACAGCTACCTTTTAGTAGCATAAAAGGTCAGTATTGTATGTCATTTATTCTCTTACATCAAAGCACTAAATTAAATTTACCTCCATTTTGCAGACGAGGAAACAGAGGATCAGAGCAAACATGTTGAAGGTTGTACTCATAAGACTTCCATTCTAAAAGACTACAACACAATGTAATTTGGTGATCACAACCCCCCTTCCAGTTGTGCAACACTGAACCCTGAGTGAGGCATTAAGTGGGCTGTCCCAAGGCTGGTCTTGAATACTAGTGGCAAATTCATTTCAGTTGTGTATTAAATCTCTATTTGTTCCTCCAAGTTTACTTCACCTGTCCCCATCATTACCTAATTAATTTTTTCATGGGGAACTTAGAGATTTTTGTTAAACAATAAATGAATCATTCCAATTCATTCTTAGTAGCATAAAAGGTATAATAATGTTGGTCTCAGTGACCTTATAGTTTAGAGGCTGTCAGCAGGCTGTCTAGTACAGTGCCCAATCAACTAGGGTACAACTCCCCATTCTACCACAGTGTGCCCTCAGGCATTTCTGAGCCTCAAGTTTCCTCATCTGTACATGAGGGTGATAATAGTAATTACCTAAAAGGCGTGTGCCTAGTTTTTTACTTGTTATTTATTTATTTATTTATTTATATTATTTTATTTTATTTTCAGAGGTGAATGGTTTATTTGGTAACAAGAAGTAAAAGAGGAATCCTTAATTCCTTTTCTCTCTCTGGTGACTGAATTGCAATAGTCAAATGGATAGCAACATATGAGAATTCCCTTCCAGTTCTTGATCTTTTGCAGAAGTACAAAGATGCCTGAGTTATGTGACTTGCAATTATCATTTTCTGGACAGAAGTGCCAGCTGTTGTACCTTCCAATGTATCAGCAGTTGCTACATTTTTTTTCTTGTCTTTAGGTTTCATGGCAGGAAACAGAAGCACTTCCTTGATGTTATTGGATTCTGTGAGAAATATGGTGACTTGGTCAAGGCTCATGCCGGAACCATCTGTGGGGTGCAGCTCATATCCAGGACAGTGCAAAGTTTTTTTTTTGTCTAAGAGCACAGCCTCATCATCACCAGTGGCTTTGGCCTTGGCCTTGGCCTTGGCCTGTTCTTTGAAAAGTTGCCACTGCCTCATGGTTCATTCCTCTCCGTGTAGGCATTGTATATTTCCCTCCTCTTTTTTTTCTAATTTTATTTTAATCATTGTTCAAGTACAGTTTTCTGTCCTCTCTCCCATCCCAACCCACCCACCCATCCCTCCCCACCTCCCACCTATTTCCAACCCCAGTTTTTGTCCATGTGTCCTTTATATTTGTTCCTGTAAACCCTTCCCCTTCTCCCCTGAAATTCCCTCCCCTCTCCCCTCTGGTCTCTGTCAGCCTGTTCTCTATTTCAGTGTCTTTGGTTATATTTTGCTTGTTTGTTTGTTTTGTTGTTTAGGTTCCTGTTAAAGGTGAGATCATATGGTATTTGTCTTTCACTGCCTGGCTTATTTCGCTTAGCATAATGCTTTCCAGCTCCATCCATGCCATTGCGAAGGGTAGGAGCTCCTTCTTTCTTTCTGCTGCATAGAATTCCATTGTGTAAATGTACCATATTTTTTTTGATCCACTCATTTACTGATGGGCATCTACGTTGCTTCCAGCACCTAGCTATTGTAAATTGTGCTGCTATGAATATCGGGGTGCAAAGGTTCTTTTGGACTGGTGTTTCAGGGTTCTTAGGGTATAATCCTAGCAGTGGAATTGCTGGGTTGAAAGGCAGATCCATGTTTAGTTTTCTGAGAAAATTCCATCCTGTTTTCCATGGTGGTTGTACCAGTCTGCAGTCCCACCAACAGTGCACTAGGGTCCCCTTTTCTCCACAACCTCTCCAACACTTGTTTGTTGCTTTGTTTATGGTGGCCATTCTGACTGGTGTGAAGTGGTATCTCATTGTGGTTTTAATTTGCATCTCTCTGATAGCTAGCAATATTGAGCATCTTTTCATGTGTTTCTGGATCCTCTTTATGTCTTCTCTGGAGAAGTGACTGTTCAAGTCCCTTGCCCAATTTTTAATTGGGTTGCTTGTCTTCTTAGAGTGGAGTTGTGTAAGTTCTTTATATATTTTGGAGATTAAACCCTTGTCTGAGGAATCATTGGCAAATATATTTTCCCATACAGTTGATTCTCTTTTTATTTTAATACTGTTTTCTTTAGCCATGCAGAAGGTTTTTATTTTGATGAAGTCCCATTTGTTTATTCTTTCCTTTATGCCCCTTGCTCTGGGGACATATCAGTAAAAATGTTGCTGCATGAAATAGCTAAGATATTCCTGCCTATGTTCTCCTCTAGGACTTTAATGGTGCCAAGGTTTATGTTTAAAATTTTTATACACCTTGAATTTATTTTTGTGTGTGGTGTAAGTTGGTGATTAAGTTTCATTTTTTTTGCACGTAGCTGACCAGTTCTCCCAACACCATTTGTTGAAGAGGCTATTTTTACTTCATTTTATGCTGCTGTCCCCTTTGTCAAATATTAATTGACCATAGAGACTTGGGTTTATTTCTGGGCTCTCTGTTCTGTTCAATTGGTCTATGTGTCTATTTTTATTCCAGTACCAGACTGTTTTGATTACAGTGTCCTTTTAATACAGTTTAGTATCAGGTATTGTGATCCCTCCTACTTTGCTCTTCTTTCTCAAAATTGCAGCAGCTATTTGGGGTCATTTATGGGTCCATATAAATTTTTGAAGTGTTTGTTCTGTCTGTGAAATATGCCATTGGGTACTTTAATAGGTATTGCATTGAATGTGTAAATTGCTTTGGGTAGTGTGGACATTTTGATGATGTTAATTCTTCCAATCCATGAACATAGTATATATTTCCATTTCTTTGTGTCTTCCTTGATTCCTTTCTTCAGTATTATGTAGTTTTCTGAATACAGGTCTTTTTCCTCTTTGGTTAGGTCTATTACTAGATATTTTATTTTTCTTTTTGCTATATTGAATGGATTTTTAAAAAAATTCTGCTTCTGCTTATTCACTGTTGGTGTACAGAAATGCCTTTGATTTCTGGATATTGACTTTGTATCCTGCTGTTTTTCCAAATTCATTTATTAGGTCAAGTGGTTTTTAGGCTGAGTCTTTAGGATTTTCTATGTACACTATCATGTCATCTGCAAACAATGACAGTTTGTTTCCTCCTTTCTGATTTGGATGCCTTCTATTTCCTTTTCCTGTCTAATTGCTGTGGCTAAAACTTCCAATACTATATTGAATAGAAGTGGTGAAAGTGGACAACCTTGTCTTGTTTCTGATCTTAGTGGAAAAAATATTAGTTTTTGTCCATTGAATATGGTGTTGTCTATAGATCTCACATATATGGCCTTTATTGTGCTCAGGAATGCTCCCTCTATTCCCACTTTGCTGAGTGTTTTTTTTTTTTTATCATAATGGGTGCTGTTCTTTATCAAATGCTTTTTCTGCATCTATTGATATGATCATGTGATTTTTGTCTTTGATTTTGTTTATGTGGTGTATTACATTTATTGATTTGCAAATATTGTACCATCCTTGCATCCCTGGGATGAATCTCACTTGATCATGGTGTATGATCTTTTTAATGTATTGTTGGATGCGGTTTGCCAATATTTCATTGAGGATTTTAGCATCTAGGTTCATCAGCGATATTGGCCTGAAGTTTTCTTTCTTTGTTGTGTCTTTGTCTGGTTTTGGGATTAGGATGATGCTGACCTCATAAAAAGAGTTTGGGAGTCTTCCATCATTCTGGATTTTTTGGAGTAGTCTGTGAAGGATAGGGGTTAGCTCTTCCTGAAATGCTTTGTAGAATTCTCCTGTGAAACCATCTGGTCCAGAGCTTTTGTGTGTTGGGAGTTTTTTGATTACTGCTTCAATTTCATTGGCTGTTATTGGTCTGTTCAGGCTTTCTGCTTCTTTTTCATTGCGTTTTGGAAGATTATATCTTTCTAGAAATTTGTCCATTTCACCTAGGTTTTCAAATTTCTTGGCATACAGTTCTTCATAGTAATTTCTTACAATCCTTTGTACTTCTGTGGTGTGAGTTCTAGTCTCTCTTCTTTCATTTCTGATTGTGTTTATTTGGGTGCTGTCTCTCTTTTTCTTGATGAGTCTGCTTAAAGGCCTGTCAATTTTGTTTATCTTTTCAAACAACCAGCTCCTGGATTCATTGATCCTTAGAATTGTGCTTTTAGTCTTTATGTCATGTAATTCTGCTCTGATCTTGGTTATTTCCTTCCTTCTTCTTGCTCTGGGCTGTCTTTGTTGTTGTTCCTTGAGTTCTTGTAGACGTAGGGTTAGGTTGTTTGTTTGCAATGTTTCTATCTTTTTTAGGTAGGCCTGTATTGCTATGAACTTCCCTCTCAGAACTGCCTTTTCTGTGTCCCATAAGTTTTGGGTTGTTGTGAGTTCATTTTCATTTGTTTCCAGAAACTTTTTGATTTCTTCCCTAATTTCATTCTTGACCCATTCATTGTTTAATAGCATGCTATTTAATCTTCATGATTTTGAGTGTTTTGGGTTTTTCCCTTGGGGTTTGTTTCTAGCTTCAGTCCCTTGTGATCCAAGAAAATGCTTGGTATGATTTCAATTTTCTTGAAATTGTTGAGGCTCGTTTTGTGTCCTATTATGTGGTCTATGTTTGAAAACGTTCCGTGTACATTTGAAAAGAATGTGTATTTAGCTTCTTTAGGATTAGCATACATACTCTCTATATATATCAGTAAAGTCCATTTCATCCAGGGTATTATTCAGTGCCACAGTATCTTTGTTGATATTTTGTTTGGAAGATCTGTCCATATTTGACAGTGGGGTGTTAAAATCCCACAGTATAATTGTGTTGCTGTCAACATCTTTCTTGAATTCCTCTAAGATTTTTTCTATGTATTTGGGTGCTGCTGTGTTGGGTGCGTATATGTTTACAATGTTTATGTCTTCTTGGTGGATTCTTCCCTTGAGTATTATGAAGTGACCTTCTGGGTGTCTTTTTTTATGGCCCTTTTTCGTTAGTCTATTTTGTGTGATATGAGTATTGCTACCCTAGCTTTTTTTTTTCCTGTCCATTTGCTTGGAAAATCTGTTTCCAGCCTTTCACTTTCTGCCTGTGTAGGTCTTTTATCCTGCGGTGGGTCTCCTCTAGGCAGCATATGTGTGGGTCATGCTTTCTTATCCATTCAGAATTCCTTTAACTTGACCTTATCTGAGAAGCACTTTATCTTCCCTTTCATTCTAAATAAAATTTTGCTGGATAGAGGTCCTGCAATCTGGGATGTAGGTCCTTCCCTTTCATGACTTGGAATACTTCTTTCCAGACCCTTCTTGCGTATAAGGTCTCTTGAGAAATCAGCTGACAGTCTGATGGGAACTCCTTTGTAGGTTACTATCTCCTTATCTTTTGTGGATTCTAGGATTCTCTCCTTCATTTTTACCTTGGCTAATGTAATTATTGTGTGCCTTGGTGTGTTCCTTCTTGGGTCCAACTTCTTTGGGACTCCCTGAGCTTCCTGGACTTCCTGGAAGTCTATTTCCTTTCCCAGAATGGGGAAGTTCTCCTTTAATATTTGTTTTAATAAGTTTTCAATTTCTTGTTTTTCCTCTTCTCCTTCTGCTACCCCTGTAATTCGGATGTTGGAATGTTTAAAGATGTCCTGGAGATTCCTAAGCATCTCCTCATTTTTTAAAATTCTTATTTCTCCATTCTTTTCTGTTTGCTTGTTTCTTTCTTCCTTCTGCTCCACTCTATTGTTTTGAGTCCCAGTTTCCTTCCCATCACTATTGGTTCCCTGCACATTTTCCTTCATTTCAGTTATCATAGCCTTCATTTGTTCATCTAATTTGTGACCAAAATCAACCAATTCTGTGAGCATCCTTATCACCATTGCTTTGAACTGTGCCTCTGATAGGCTGGCTATCTCTCAGTCGCTTAAAAGTACTGGATCTGGGGCTTTCAATTCTGTTTGAGCCATCCTTTTTTTTTTTTTTCCCTTGGTCTGGTCACCACCATTACATATGAGGGTCAGAGCCTTAGAAGTTCACCGGGGCAGGGCAATGCAGTCGCTGGGTTGTGACGTTGTATGTGGGGGCGGGATCTGAGAGGGAACAAAGGAGGTTGCTCAGCTGTCTGTCAGATATCAGTTCCTTTCTCCGCTTCTTCTGAGCAAACTTGCCCCTCTGGTGCCAATTCCCATGTGGGCGGGCTTTTGCACCAGGTGGGACTTTCTAAGGACCTCTCCTGTGATGCTGTGAGTCTTCCCGTGCCTCAATCCCCACAGGTGTTTTCAATCAGTGTCCCGCGGCTCTATTTCCCAGCACTGTGATCCTGGGTTGTGCACAGTGCCTTGCTTCACAATCCCCGCCTTGCTGGGTGTGCCAGGTGCCACTTGCACGCTCAGGGTCCACCCGCTGCGGTCTTGTGAGCCCCGGATGCCTTACATACCCAGTGCCAATGCTCTCTGCTCTCCATGCCATGACCTGCGCCTGGCTGTTCGACTCCACCCCTCCTACCAGTCTAGCTGAACTGGTCTATTTTAACTTCTTGGTTGTCCGACTTCCATACAGTTCAATTTCCTGTCAGTTCTGGTTGTTATTCTGTTTCTAAATTGTTTTTGTCCCTGTCTTGGTTGTGTGAGGAGGCACAGTTTGTCTAACTATGCCTCCATCTTGGCCAGAAGTGGCATTTCCTTCTTCTTGACCAGAAGCTGAAAGGCTGAGTCAGATCCTCTGTAGAGCAGTTTCATTTGGCCAAAGGGCTCATTATCTTCAGGTGATCACAGTTGAACATAGGATTGATGTATCACTTCCAGGAACTCCCCAGCAAGCATATCCAAAAGCTTCGCTCTGGTCCCAGGTGGAGGGCATTCAACAGCTTTTCCTACACAGGTATCAACAAGAATTTTGAGAGTTTCTTCAGTTTGGAAGTGGTTGGTTTCTGGCAGCTTCACCCCCAGGGATTTCTCAAGTTCTTCTACCATGCTGATTTTCCAAAAGGTTGTGGTGAAATCAGCCTCGTAGGCTTGGCCGTCTTGGCTACCTGTGTGGTAGGTGACCTTGTAACCACCTGTAATGTGCTTTACCTTACTTGAAATAATCTTTTCTGTGATTTCCATGAGATTGTGATAGTGTGTTTAGGCCATGTAGAACTCACAGGTGGTGAACTCAGGATTGTGATTTATATCAATCCCTTCATTCTGGAATTAGCGTCCAATTTCATAAACCTGGTCAATGCCACCAACCACCAGCATCATATGGTAGAGTTCTAGAGCAATTCTCATAAATAAATTCATGTTTAGTTCATTGTGGTAAGTGATAAAAGGTGTGGCCACAGCTCCCTCTGGGAGGATGTTCATGGGAGTTTCAATCTCTCGGAATTCCAGTTCATCCAAGAAACTTTTTTTATATATGATGATCTTAGAGCAGATGATAAATTTGTGCCTTACAAAGTCATTCAGGATCAAGTTCAAGTATCTCTGCTAATACCGAATTTCCTTTTCTTTGAGGCCAAAGCAAAGATGAGGTAACATATGCAAGCAAGCAGACAGCAGCATGATCTCATAGGGAATGATGCTCAGTTCACCCTTCCTACTTTTCCCAGGATTCCCCTGAATTCCAATTATGTCTCCCTGATGCAGTTTGTTATTGATACAAGTAAATTTTTCTTCTGATTTATAATGCCTTGAATTGGCCATGACTTGCAACTTGACCCCCTCTCCTCGAAGGTCAGAGAAGATGAACCTTCCTTCAGATGCTCTTTTGGCATGGACCCTATCTTCCATCTTTAAGGTAATGCCATTTAGGTGGTCCCCAGGCTGCAGGTGACTGTATTCTTGGATGAAGTGAGTCAGCAAGATGTCTACATGGAACTTGTGTGGGTATGGGTCTTCCCCATTGATCTTTAGTTGGTGGATTGCTTGGCTGAGGATCTTGTTGTGTTGGCTTGGGTCCAGGACCTCCTCCTTGGCACCGACATCACTCTCAGTGGTGTGGTTGGTGGCAGCAGCATTGGCTTGGCTTAGTTGTTTCTCACTGAGCTCCTTCTGCTTGGCCTCCTCTGCTATTTTCTTTTTAGTTTTCAGGCATCTCTTTAGTTCATTTTTACTCAGTTTTCACTTGCTACCATCCACATTCCCTTCAGGCCCCTGCACCATAGTCAACTCTCCGGAGGCCTGAACTGAAAGGAATGAGGGTGGTACTACAATTTCCAGGTCATTGTGTGCTTAGGTTTTTTAAATCAAGTTTTTAAAATAACATAACACATGAAAAGAGTTTTGCCTAGTCTTTGATACATAGCAAGAACTCAGTAATTATCTTAGCCTTTGTTATCTGAGTGCTAATTTCTGGCTTAAATGTAGCACTTCTGGGAGAGAACCCATCTAACTAGGTGTGTTTAAGGGACAAGATGTAGCAGATTGCTGTGAATAGAGCTCTATTCTTCATATGTATTTCCCTTCACTGTTTCCCACTCCAAATTGTTGAGTGAGGTCCTATAAGGACAGAGGTTTCAAACAGTCCAATATCCTTGTTACAATCCAGACCAAAAATAAGGACACCTTCCATGCTACTCCAGAAAAGGAGTACCTATTCCTTGAGTGCCTTGGTTCCCAGAATTTGCCATGACAGGTAAAAGATTGTGGGATGGGAAGAATATGTCTATTGACTAGAGCTCAGATTGCAGTGCTGGGCTGGGGTTCTATGAAGGCTGAGTTAACAACTTGCACCCCATCCATGGTGAATCTTAACCTTATGCCTTCAAAATACCACATGGAACAAATCTATTTGGTGGAAGAGAAGTTGGACTGGATTACTTTTGAAAGTCTAGGAATAAATTTGAGCTCCTTTGTAAGTATGTAGGCAGTTCAGAACCACTTTTTGACCTCCACTCCCAAGCAAAGTTGGAAGTTTTCCCTCTCTATCCTATGTACTCCTCAGCCTCTGACTCATGCTATTTTGTGAAACATTTCCTGTCCAATTCTTTCTTGATCCTGCCTTTAGCCAGCTTTCACTTGTTTATAAATGGGGCATTCTATTGTGGCAGGTATTTAAGTTCAGCAGGTATGACCTTGACTGGTCTCTTGAGAAGTCAGGCTTTCTCATAAAATTAATGGTGAGAGTCAAGATAATAACTAACAGGTCTGGTGTAGTCAGGTTGTTTCTGGCAATAAACAACCAGGCTGGGCTTGACCAGTACACACCAGTACTGATTATCAGCCCTGCACAGAGCCATGCCATTATTTTATCTTTAGTCAAAACTGAAATTTTAGTAAGGCCATGGTTGGTGTGGCTCAGTTGGTTGGAGTATCATCCCATGAACCCAAAGGTCACTGGTTTTATTCCTGGTCAGGGCATATACCTAGGTTGCAGGTTTGTCACCCAGTTGTATAAACTGCAACCGATCAATATTTCTCTCTCATATTGATGATTCCCACCATCTCTCTCTCTTCCTCTCTTGCCCCCTCTCTAAAATCAATAAGCATGTTCTTGGCTGAGGATTTAAAAAATGATAAAAATTTATTAAGGATTTTCCTCATTACCATCTCCCCCAAGCAATTTGTCTTATTATGTCATGTGGTTATTTTTGACCTTAGATCAACTTTAATGTTTATTAATTCATTTCATAAACATGTAACTACTCTATTTTTGGAACTTTGCTAGCCATTAGGGCTGTGAATAGGACCTCTAAGAATTTCCAATCCAATGGGCTGTGTTCTACACAGAGAGTTGCCCTCAGTGTTGCCCGCTCCTTGTGGTTGAAAGTATGAGGTCCTATAAAAACAGAGATATCAAGAATATCAGTATTCTTGTCACAATATACAACAGAAATAGGGATAGTGTATAAATCAGAGCGACTCTTCCCTGATGGGTATAAGTATGAGGCACAGATGGAAAAACAATGAATTCAACCTGGAGGTGTTAACTAAGGCTGCAGAGTAGGGATCACTTTAATTGGTTCTTGAAGGTGGAGTTCATCAGAAGAATTCAGAAGTGGAGTATGGGAGGAAGGCATTCAAGGCAGAAGAAATGACACTTTTCAAGTCCTATGCTTAACATACTATGTGATATATTTCTGTACAACTGTAAGAAATTTACTGTAGCACCAGGTGAGAACAATGGGAGGTGGAGGTATACAGAAAGGCAAGGGCAAAATGGAGAAAGGCTTTCCCTGAATAATCTTGAAAGAATCTTCTACATTTGCTGACTCTGCTTCATTTATTCCTGTTCATTGTGGCCTCTCAACTTGCAGACTTATTCTCTGCATCCAAATCCAATGGACAGACGCTATTTTTACTTGGATACTCAGCAGAGTGTAAGATGTGATAGACACTTTTCATCCTCAAAGTTTTATCTTTCTTGGATTATAACATACCACAGTCTCCTGGATTTTGCTGTTTCTCTGGACTTTTCATGTAAATTTTCATTATGACTTCCTTTTTCTCTGCCTGACCTTTAAGTGTTGTGGGTCCTCGGGGTTTTGTCCTCTGGTTTCTTTCTATATTCTACAACTCTCTTCTGTTGATCTTATGCACTGTCCTATTGTCAATTAGCCTCTATCAGTTGATTATACTCAAATTTATATCTGTAGCTCAGCTTTCTATTATGAAATGCAGTATGCCAAATGGTCTACTGGATATTGTCACTTGTACATTCTTCTAGCATCACCAGTTCAACATGTCTAATAGAATGAATTATATATCCTACCCTTTTCTCTAGTGTTCTATATCTCAGAGACTTGTATCATTTTTCAACCAGTTCCTAGGTCTGAAAAGCTCAAAATCATCTTGGAGTTCTTTTTACCCCTTAACTCCTACATCTTGTCAGTAGCCAAGTTGTTAACTGGTTCTACTTTCTTAAACTCTTTGGCATTTTTAATCTTAGTGAAATTCATTTCCATTTTCCCACATCTTCCCTACCTCTTGGTCCGTCATTGTTTCTCATATGGATTACTACAACAGCCTCTAAACTGGTCTCCTGGCTTCCAGTCTTGCCCTCTTCCAACCCATTCTCCACAGTGCTACTTGAGTGATCTCTTAAAACTAGAAATGTGACACTATTTCTCTGCTTAAATCCATTTCTTTGCTTAAATCCATTGTCTACAGGATTAAATCTAAAAACCTATGAATGGTATATATGACTCTTGGTGATCTGGCCCCTACCTTGGCTAATAATATAGACCCAAGCAGAAAAAAATGGCTTGTAATTCTGAGAATCTAACATATTCTTTATAAAAACCCCTCTATATCTTACTTCGTACTGTTCCTTCTGCCTAGAAGGCTCTTAGCAGCAACCCCCCTCCACAACAACCCCATTGTCCTGGACTTTTCTTTCAACTACAGAGATGTCCATTCTCCTCTCTCTTCCCCTACCCTGAAATCTGGGTTTGGGTGACCTTTATCATCCTCTGTCTGGGCTACTTCAATAATAGCACTTTTTACCCTGCATTGCTATTATCTGTTTACATCTTTGTCTCTCTCCAAGAGGGCAGTATGGTGGAGAAAGGTAGATACATTTAAAACTATAATAATGATAATATCACTAATACAATGCTAACAACATTCCAGACCCTGTTACAGGTGCTTGCTGCATGTTAACCCTTGTAATTCTCACAACACATGGGGTGGGCAGTTATTACTGAAGTTAAATCAACAGGACTTGGTGATGGATTGAATGTGGGGACAGAGAAGAAGGAACAGTCTCAGATGGCTACCAGGTTTCTGACTGGAGCAATTGAAATGGGTCAACTGTGGATGGAAGTGCCATCTACTAACATTAGGAATACAAGAAGAATAAGAAAAGGAAGAGTTTCAGTCAGGGGAGGGGGAAGAAACTTCCAGTTTGGAGACAGCTATTCCTTTGCCATTCTTTCATAACCAATATTTCCAGAAGCTTCAGGAATAATGTGAGTAACACATCTTTCTCTCTAATTGACATTTGGAAACACCACTGTTCATCTCAGGAAAGCACACTAAGCTTCTAGTACCTCTTTGTTAGCTTGCTGCAAACAGGAGGGCTATGATCTCAAGACCCTGGCCTTTCTCTCAACTTATGCTCTGGTTTAAGGCTACAGAAGACAGTGAGGACACTATGACCTTGCATCATTCAAGCTCCTGTGGTGCTTGTACATCCTGGCCCTCACAACCCTCCCACAGTAAGTGTGGGCACCCCCCTACAAGATAGGTGTAGTGGGCCCTTGGGCTTGTGATCAGTTGTTCTCAAAGTCCCTGCCTGAGGTTGCTGCTTGATTAGCCACTGAACAGATCATCAGAGAACCATCATTTGATCTGAGTTACTCTTTTGAATGTGTGATTCTCAACTTGAACAATAAAAAATTAAAAATTTAAAAAAAGACTGCCAGACTTCCAGGGCCCTCTCCGGTTCCATATCTCACCACCAAATGGCCTCAGGATTTATTTATTAGTCCTGCCAACCCTGGCTACTCAGAGGCAGCTGCACTCCTTAGAAACATCTGGGACAAAGGGATTTTCTCTCGGGTTTGTATTAATTATGAATTAGACAATAAAAATAGCTACCCAACCTTTTCTCAGACACTCCCATCCAGGTGCTGTTAACTGTGATGGAATATTTCCTGTGGACTCATGCTGGAGTAACTTCCTCAAATGAAGACATTTGGGTGCATATAGCCAATCAAGTTGCAAATTCTCTTCAGAGCCATCACTTACCTGTAGGGGTCATCCTGACCACAGGACAAGACAGCCAAAGCATTCAGAAAGCTCTCCATCAGATTTGCCCAGTGGAGGGAATTCACAGTGAATGCTTTCTTCTGGCTGAGGTTTAAAAACATGGCTCAGAGAAAGATACTACAATTTCTAAAACATTTCCTACCCTCATGCCCTAGGGTAGCACATTACTCCCCAGTTCTTCATGGGTTTCCCTTTTCTACTCACACTAGGCCCCAAGACTATTTCTTCAATAGAGCCTATTTTATTAACCGAATAAAGGTACAAAGAACTCTGAAGTTAAAATGCTCATGGATGCCAGTGCCTGTTCTCACCACCTGTGTGGGGAAGATTAGCATCAAGACCAATTCTATCCACATACCCTCTATGCACTTAGGACCCCAGCGGTTTCAGATGAGCCAAAGAGGGGTGTTCTTTTTTAAAAAAATATGTTTAGTATATTTGTTATTTATGTTCAATTTTGTTTTTTTTAGATCTATACCTTTTATTATTTTATTTTCTTGATTTAATCTTGACTGTATTTTTCCCATTACCATTTAGTTTCCTTATACTCCATACCCCCACCATTCACCACACTTGTCCATGCCCATGAGTCCTTTCTCCATTTTGCTTAATCCCTCCACCTCTCCCCGCCCCCCAATAGCTGTCATCCTACTCTTCATCTATGAGTCTGTCCCCGTTTTCCTTGTTAGGTCAGTTTGCTCATTAGATTCCACATATGAGTGAAATCAAATGGTATTGGTCTTTGTCTGACTGGTTTATTTCACTTAGCATAATGTAGTCTAGGTCCATCCATACTGTCACAAAGGGAAAAAAATTCTTCTTATTTATGGCTGAGTAATATTCTGTTGTATAAATGTCCAATAGTTGTTTTATCCACTGATCTACTGTGGACATGTGGGCTGCTTCCATATCTTGGTGACTGTAAATAACACCACAATGAACGTAGAGGTGCTTATGTTCTTTCAAATTAGTGTTTTGGGTTCCTTCAGATATATTCCCACAAGTGGGGTCACTGGTTCAAAAGGCAGATCCAATTTTACTTTTTTAAGATATCTCCATACTGCTTTCCACAGTGTCTGCACTAGTCTGAATTCCCACCAAGAGTGCAAAAGGGTTCCCGTTTCTCCACATCCTGACAAGCACTTGTTTATTGTTGATTTATTGATGATAGCTGTTCTGAGAGAAGTGAGAAGATATCTCATTCTGTTTCTTTTTTTAGATTTTATTTGTTTTTAAAGAGGGGAAAGGAGGGAGAAAGAGGAGAGAACCATCAATGTGTGGTTGCTTTTCATGCACCCCCTACTGGGGACCTGGCCCACAACCCAGGCATGTGCCCTGACTGGGAATCAAACCGGCAATCCTTTGGTTCACAGGCTGGCACTCAGTCCACTGAGCCACACCAGCCAGGGCTATACTAGATTTTAGAAGTTGGATGTTCAGTTGTATATAAACTATTTAAGCTCATCATGATTCGGTATTGGAAGCAGAGACATGGAATAGAGAGTTGTGTGTGTGTGTGTATTCATGGACACATGTGTGTAAAATGGCACAAAGCTGGTGCTTTCATTTACTCAGTCCACTGAGCCACACCAGCCAGGACTCACTGTGTTTTTAATTTGCATTTCTCTGATGATTAGTGATGTTGAGCATGTTTTCATATGTCTATTGGTCATCTGTATGTCCTCTTTGGAGGAGTGCCTATTTAGGTCCTTCGCCCATTTTTAACTGTTTGTGTGTGTGTGTGTGTGTGTGTGTGTTTTGGTGTTGAGTTTTGTAAGTTCTTTATAAATTTTGGATATTAACCCCTTATCAGATGTACTGGTAAATATGTTCTCCCATTCTGTGGGTTGTCTTTTTATTTTGTTGATGATTTCCTTTGCTGTGTAAAAACTTTTTTGTAGTCTCATTTGTTTATTTTTCCTTTTGTTTCCCTTGCCTGGGGAGACATATCCAATAAAAAATTTATGCAGACAATGTCTCAGATTTTGTTGCCTATGTTTTCTTCTAGGATTTTTATGGTTTTGGGTCTAACATTTAAGTCTTTGATCCATTTTGAATTTATTCTTGTGTTGGTGTAAGAAGGTGGTCTAGTTTCATTTTTCTGCATGTATCTGTCCAATTTTCCCAACACCACTTATTGAATAGTCTATCTTTAGCCCATTACATGTGCTTGCTTCCTCTGTCAATTATTAACTGACTATATAGGTATGGATTTGTCTATTCAGTTCCATTGATCTATGTGTCTGTTTTTATGCACGTACCATGCTGTTTTGATTACTATGACTTTATAGTATAGTTTGACATTAGGTAGCATGAATCCTCCAACTTTGTTCTTCTTCCTCAGGATTGCTGTTGCTATGTGGGACCTTTTGTGGTTCCATATAAATTTTTGAAATATTTGTTCTAGTCCTGTGAAATATGCCATTGGAACCTTGATAAAAATTGCATTGAGTATATAGATTGCTTTGGTTAGTATGGACATTTTAATGATGTTAATTCTTCCTATCCATGAACATGGTATATGCTTCCACTTATTTGTATCTTCTCCAATTTATTTCTTCAGTGTCTTATAATTTTTGGAGTACAGGTCTTTTACATCCCTGGTTAGGTTTATTCCTAGGTATTTTATTATTTTTATAGCAATTGTGAATGGGCTTATTTTCTTAATTTCCCTTTCTGTCAGTTCATATTTGGCATATAAAAATGCAACTGATTTCTAGATATTAATTTTGTATCCTGATACTTTGCTGAATTCATTTATCAGTTCTACAAGTGTTTTGGTGGAATATTCAGGGTTCTCTATTTACAGTATCATGTCATCTGCAAATAAAGACACTTTTACTTCTTCCTTACCAACTTGGATGGCTTTTATTTCTTCTTCTTGTCTGATTGCTGTGGCTAGGAGTTCCAGTACTATAAGAGGTGAAAGTGATATCTCTGTCTTATTTCCAATGTTAAGGGGAATGCTTGTAGTTTTTGCACATTGAGCATGATGAGGGCACTGGGTTTGTCATATATGGCCTTTATTATGTATAGGTATGTTCCCTTTAATCCCACTTTGTTGAGAGTTTTTTTATCATGAACAAGTGCTGGATTTTATCAAATGCTTTTTCTAAATCTGTTGATATGATCATGTGGTTTTTATCCTATATTTTGTTTATTTGGTGAATCACATTTATTGATTTGTGAATGTTGTACCAACTTTGCATTCCTGGAATAAATTCCAGTCATCATGGTGTAGTTTCTATTTAATGCATTGCTGTATTCAGTTTGCTAATATTTTGTTGAGGGTTTTAGCATCTATATTCTTCAAGGATATTGGCCTGTAATTTTCTTTCTTTGTAGTGTCTTTATCTGGTTTTGGAATTAGGATAATGCCGGCCTTGTAAAAAGAACCTTCCCTCCTCTTGAATTTTATAAAATAGTTTGAGAAGAAGGGGTGTTAGTTCTCCTCCAAATGTTTGGTGATATTTACCTGTGAAGCCATCTGGTCCAGGGCTTTTGTTTGCTGGGAGTTCTTTGATTACTGCTTCAATTTTACTAGGTGTAATCTGTCTATTCAGATTCTCTGATTTTCCTGATTTAGTTGTGGAAGATTGTATGTTTCTAGGAATTTTTCCATTTTGTCCAGGTTGTCCAGTTTGTTGGCATATAGTTGTTCATAATATTTTTATAATCTTTTGTATTTCTTTGGTGTCAATTGTTATTTCTCTTCTTTCATTTCTGATTTTATTTATTTGGGTCTTTTCCATTTTTTTCTTGATGAGTCTGGTTAAAGGTTTGTCAATCATGTTTACTTTCCAAAGACCAGCTCTTGGATTCATTAATCTTTTGTATCATTTTTAAAGGCTCTATTTCACTTATTTCTGCTTTGATCTTAATTATTTCCTTCCTTCTATTCACATTGGGCTTTGTTGTTCCTTTTTAAGTTTCTTTAAGTGTGAAGTTAGATTGTTCATTTGAGATTTTTCTTGTTTTGTTTTGTTTTGTTTGAGATAGGCTTGTAATGCTATGAATTTCCTTCTTAGGATTGCTTTCCCAGTGTCCCACAGATTTTGGATTGTTGCATCCTCATTTTCATTTGTTTCAAGGTATCTTTTGATTTCTTTCTTGATCTCAATGTTGACCCATTCATTGTTTAATAGCATGTTATTTAGCTTCCATGTCTTTGTATGTTTTTCAGTGTTCTTCTTGTGATTGATTTCTAGTTTCATAGCATTGTGGTCACAGAAGGTGCTTGATATGATTTCAATCTTCTTAAATTTATCGAGACTTGTTTTATGTCCTAACATGTGGTCTATCTTCAAAAATGTTCCATGAGCACTTGAAAAATATGTATATTCTGTAGCTTTGGGGTGAAATACTCTGAAGATATCAATTAAGTCCATTTGATCTAGTGTGAATTTAAGGCTGCTGTCTCCTTGTTGATTTTCTGCCTGTATGATCTATCTATTAAAGTTAATGGGATATTAAAGTCCCCCGCTATGACTGTACTTCTTCCTATTTCTCCCTTCACATCTATCAGGATTTGCTTCACATAGTTAGGTGCTCCTATGTTGGGTGCATAAATGTTTACTAGGGTTATATTGCCTGGTTGGATTGTTTCCTTTATCATTATGTTGTGTCCTTCTTTGTCTCTTACTATTGCCTTGGTTTCAAAGTCTATTTTGTAAGGTATAAATACTGCTACCCCAGGTTTTTTTCTTTCCATTTGTATGAAATAGTTTTCTATCCCTTTACTTTTAGTCTGTGTGTATCTTTTGATCTTAGATGGGTCTCTTGGAGGCAGCATATATATAGGTCTTGTTTTCATATCCATTAAGCTACCTTCTGTTTTTTTTGGCTAGAGCATTTGAGCCATTTGCATTTAAGGTGATTATTGATAGATACATATTTAGTGCCATTTTATTGTTAGACTATTTTCCTCTGTTTTTTTCCTTTCTCTTTTTCTTCTTCTTAAAGAGCCCTTTAACATTTGTTGCAGTACTGGTTTGGTGTTAACAAACTCTTTTAACTTTTTCTTGTCTGAGAAGTTCCTTATTTCTCCTTTGATTTTAAATGATAGCCTTGCTGTGTAAAGGAGCCTTGGTTGTAGGTCCTTGCTTTTTATCACATTGAATATTTCATACCACTCTCTTTTGGCTTGAAATGTTTCTGTTGAGAAATCAGATGACAGTCTAATTGGTGCTCCCTTGTATGTAACTACTTGCTTTTCTCTTGTGGCTTTTAGGATTCTCTCCTTGTCTTTAAGCCTTGTGATTTTAATTATGATATGTCCCTGTATAGGCCTCTTTGGCTCCAGCTTGTTTGAGACTCCCTGAGCTTCCTGGATTTGTGTGTCTTTTTCCTTCACCAGATTAGGTAAGTTTTCAGTCATTATTTCTTCAAATAGGTTCTTGATCCTTTGCTCACTCTCTTCTCCTTCTGGTTTCCCAGAAGGAGAATACCAGATGCTGATATTGTTACACTTCACATTGCCCAAAATGTTTCTTATGCTCTCCTCATTTTTGAAAATTCATTTTTCTTTTTGCTGCTTTGCCTGGGTGTTTTTTCTACTCTATCTTCCAAGTCACTGATTTGATCCTCTGCTTCATGTAACCTATTGTTTATTCCTTCCAGTGTGTTATTTATTTCCAATATTGCATTCTTTATTTCTGACTGGTTCTTTTTAATGGTTTCTATATTGTTTTTTTTTCCCATGCTGTTGGGTATCATTGTAATTATTACTCTAAACTCTCTATCAGATAAACTGTTTGCCTCCATTTTATCTAGTTCTTCTTCTGGATAATTATCTTGTTATTTCATTTGGGGTCTGTTTCTTTTTCTTCCCATTTAGGTTGCTTGTTTGTATTTTCCACCTTAGTTGTTAAACTTATCAGTGATATAGCCTCAAGCTGTAATCAACAGCCAGACTTAAGCATTACAGGGTGGGACAGAGTAATTCTTGTGGGCAGAGCTGTTGCTTCCTCTGAGGCTGATGCCACTTTGAGAGGAGTGGTCTGCCTGAGAAAGATGGCTTCTGCAGTATGGGGAATGACTCAACACAGAGATCCTGGCAGCTGTTCCTTCAGTTCTTTCCCCAGAGCCACCAACCCTAGACTCCCCTCAAGTATCTCTAGTCCACCCTGCCCTCCCTCTGCCAGAGCCCAGGGTAAGTGGCTGCCAATGGAATTTTGTGCATTGGCCCTTTAAGAGGTTCTTTGCACCTCTGTAACTCTCTACCTGGCAGACAGAAACCCTGCTGCTTTTCACAGCTGGATGTTATCTGATTTCCTTTCTGCAGCCCTTGTGCTATAGGCTGGGGAGCCCAGCTTGGCATTTAGATCCCACATTTCTCATGCAGAATCCCTCACCTGCTGAAATTTCCCTCTTGAACTTCAGCTGCCTCCCCCAGGAGCCCTGTCAGCTCTCTTGTGCTTCTTCTGCACTCCCTACCAGTCTCTTGGGGTGTAGTGGTTTCTCCTGTCAATCTATAGTTATAAGACTTCTCTCCAGCTAGTGTTAAGTTGGTTAATCAAGATGATTTATATACAATATAGTTGTAATTCCAGATTGGTCCTTGGAGGAGGTTAGTGTAGCTTCCACTTACACCTCTGCCACCTTGGATATCTTATTGGGGTGTTCCTATCATTCTATTTTGTCTGTTGTAGTGTCTTGAGATTTTTCCTTTCATACCATTCTTGGTACTTTCCCTCATAAGTGCCCAAGGCCTTTGTTTCATCACCTCTTACTTTGAATCTGTCTTATCTGGACTCCAAAATGCATGTCCCCGTTCTTTCCTCCTCCCCAAACCAGGGCTTCTTTCTCTGTAACACACAAGTAACAGATATGGAACACCATATTTGGCTGATAATGAAAGCATATTCAAATAAGACTGCCTAAATTTTAATCTTTACCCTTTCAAGAGCAGTTTTACGTTCAAAGATGATTTTTTTTTTTTTTTTTTTTTTGCAAAAGGCAATGGATAAATTGTGAAGCACTTTGGACTGACCCACTGAAGCTACCCAGGGCATGTTGGGCATATTTTGGAGAAGAAGGTCCTTCCTTATCCTTTTAAATCAAATCCTTTACTTACCTTATTGCAAACCCTGTGACACTTGGTTTTATTTTTTTACTATTCTAATTTTTAAATCTCTACCTTATTCTGGAAAGTGGCAGCAATTTGTGGGAACATTTCTCATTTTCTCATTGCAGCCACTCTATAACTTTAGGACAGATAGCTCAGACACTACTTGGTCAAAGTGATTACTTCTAGGATTAGTCCTAGTCCCAGTCATTTCCTTAACATAATAATGGGCATGTTAGAGAATGTCTCAGCTAAAGCCTGGCCAATACCCAGAATCCTATTTTAGGTTTTAAGTGTCTCCAGTATTGGGCCTTAATTATGATCATTATGGAAGGATGAGGCCAAGAATTTTTAGTTGCAAGAACTACAGTAGTCTGCTTTCAGTTTTCCTCTATGAGATCCTCTGTTAAGCAATTAGTGTGGCTCTGATTACTTCATAATAGAGCTGATACTTTCAAAGCAGAGCTCAGAATTATTTTTAAACATATAAAAGCATTTTCTGGGAGGAGTCATGCCAGAAACAAGCTTACATATTTAATGATATTATAATATATCATTATAATATTTTACAAATCTTCATGAAGCCAAATGTCTTCTGCAAGTTTACATTTAGTAAGTGTTTCATATCCCACCCGTTTGAAATAACATTTTGACCTTTACCATGAAATGTTAAATAAATCCAGGCCCTGAAGCTCTTTGGGCTGTCAAACTGAGAGAGGGTAGGACTGAGTGCTCACCACCCACAACTCTTTTGAGGTAGGGAAGTAGCAAAGCTACACATTATTTCCTCAGTGTTAGAAATTTATTTAAGTCAGTGGTTCTCACTGTGGCTACACACTGGAATTACTGGAACATCTTTTCAAAATGATTGATGCCAGAGTGTCACCTCCAGAGATTCTGCTGGTCTGATAGTGGGGTCCCAACAAAGATATTTTAAATTGCTTCACATGTGCTTATGTTACAGAACAGACCAGGGAGGGGGGCAATTATTGGCCTACTCAGGGACGCCAAAAACTGTTACAGAATATACCCACACACAGGGCCAAGGGGGATTACTATATACTATTGCCAAAAGGACCCCCCCCCCCCAGGTTCATTATGTATGCTGCCTTATAGGAAAGACATCTCTCAATGCCAGAGATTTGGGAAAAGGAAAGATGTTTATTTAATGCTATACAGACTTAAAGTAGTGACCTAATGTCTTCACTAAAAAAACCAAAGTCCTTTTGGATACCCACAGATGCCCACAGTACTTCCTTCTCCCCCTGCCCTAATTTGGGGTACTGTAACTCAGGAAAAGAAGCAAACGTCTGGGATCCAGGCTCCTGACACCGTCAGCTGTGTTGCCGTCCAGGCAGGATCTCCAATTAATCTAAAGCCATGTGGCACCTTCTCATGGCCTACTGGCAAGAGTTCTTTTACCCTTCTTCCAGGCAAAGTCTCTCCTGCTTTCCAGGCCATGTGGCCAAAGGGAGCACCCCAAAGCTGCGTGGTCCTCTTCTACCAGAGCTGCAGGGGTCTGCACTCTGGCCAAAACCATGTAGATTTCTCCTCAAAGCTGTGGGGAGTGGGGGTCACCACTCTGCCAAAGCCAAGTGGTGATTCTCTGCTAAAGCCACATGATGGTTCCCCCTACTAAAGATGTGGGGGTCCCTACTCTGGTGAAACCGTGTGGCTCTCCCTTTAATGGCTAGCACATCTGGGTTTAAATCCCCGCACCAATCTTCCTCTGCAGCCCCATTTCCAACTCCTCCCACAATTGCTACACTTGCCAGCACTCCCATATCCTTCTAGCGCTACTGGGTTGCCATAGTGAGTCTGGGCAGGCATGGCCCCATGTCATGGAGACAATCATCTCCAAGCTCTCACACAGGTGCTATAACTAGGGAGAGTTGCCTCCCAGTTACATCTTGGTAGGAAGTTACTCCCTTCTCCCTGGCTTCAGAGCATGGCCACAGCTATTTAACATATCTATGCAACCAGTTAAAGGTTATAGATATGTTAAATGGACCATGCTAGAGGTTAGCTGCAAAGCTGTTGCTATGCAAAGCAGCCCTGTGTGTTCCTGCTCCATGTGTCCCTTCCCCCAACTCACATGTGTTGGGGGAAAGGGGTGAGGACATCCTAATATTTCCTGGACACCTTGAGTTCTGGACCCCATTCCAAATCCCTATTTGGGGTCCCCATCTTGGCTGCACCTTGTTACACTTATAAAATGCAGCCAGAGCCAAAAATTACTGCTTAAAGTTAATAAAAATGCAAATGAATTTTCTTTGCATTGAGCTATTAGTCATTTTTGTCTTATGACTTTGTTTAATCAGCTTGGTTTCTTTGTAACAGTATGGATCAACCCACATAGGGAATGAAAATTTTAAGATTGGGGGTAAGCCAGAGAGGAAGGTATGTGGTTAAGGAAAAAAGAAAGACTCTGGGTAAAGAGGACAGTGACAGGAAATGAAGTGGGGACTCAAAAAGGGAGATAAAAGGTAGTAAAGACAAATCTGTGCACTCTAGGACTCTGGGTCTGGTTTCTGACAAAACACAGGCAGACTCAGACAAGGCATTCTGGGACCTCAGCAACATGAATCAGAATGTGGGCAGTTGGGTGGGAGGAAGGACAGTCAAAGAAAGTGAGCCATAGATTAGGCTGTGCGCTGAATGTAACTCTGGTATGTCAGTGTGCAATCATCCAAAAGAGTGTGTAGTACTCACACTTGATACAGCCAGTTGTTGGTGTCTGAAGGCATGCCAAGTGGTAGGCAGGATGTGACAGTAGTAGCTGTGGAAGGGGAATGAGTCTTAAGTAAGATTGACCTGTTGTCCACTTTATCACCCATTGAGAGCAGTGCCCCAGCTACTGGGAGCATGAGAAGTAGGATCCAGAGTATAAACGTATATAAGTAGAGTCTTAGGACTTTAGCTAAGTGGCCTATGATTCAAGACACATCTACAGCTCCATCAGAAAATGGGAGATCTGGTGAAAAACTGAGCTGGAAGCCAATGAATATGGATCAAGCCAACAGATCAGTGAGGAAAGTTACAATACATCAGGCACAGCACAAACCAGATCAAATCTCTAGCTGAGTTTTTATCCCCTCTCAACTGGTAAGAAAGACTGCTAAAGTATTCCTAGAT
Source organism: Phyllostomus discolor (assembly GCF_004126475.2). NCBI lineage: Eukaryota > Metazoa > Chordata > Mammalia > Chiroptera > Phyllostomidae > Phyllostomus > Phyllostomus discolor. The sequence continues at coordinate 53,442,625 of NC_050198.1, forward strand.
ATTGTCTATCATGACTGAAAAAGGCTCTAAGCTTTTTGCATTACAGCTGAGAAGAGATAGGGAAGGCAGGCCTTTAGTATTCTGCTGATATGAGGCTACTTCTTAACATTGCAGACTCCCAAGTGAACCTTCAGAGAGAAGGACCTTTTGTGACATAAAAAAAAAAAATACAGTGAAAAGGAATTCTTTCCTTTGGAGAGAACTGGCACTATTTGGAAGTAATAGAAATGATTGAAAGATTGTTTTTTTTTTTTTTTTTGATTTGCTCACAATAACAGCAATTACAGCTTCATGTGGTGATAGTTGTGATAGTTAGTGATGGGAGGAAAGGGAGAGAAAACTTAGTCTACTACTGGCTGGTAAGCTATTTCTCTTGTAAATTTATGTTTCCAACTAAGAAATAACACCTTACAGGAGTTAGAAGGACTCAACTTTCTCAGTGTCAGGGCTAAATTGTGCTTACACAATACCAAGCTGATGATGAAATTTCATAGTAAATATGATAACAATAATAATACTTGTGGGTTCTTGGGAGAGGAAACAGCAGGGATGATACTATAGAGACAATGAAAGCAGCCATAATTCGAATTTGCATGTGAACAGCTCTTTAATACTCAGGATTATCCAGGAGATGGTTATTTTCTTTCAAATTTTACAACATGTGTAAGTCTCACAAAACAAGTAGGTAAGTGTAGGTATTATTAACACCAAAGAATGGGGTAAATGAAGACATCTCAGAGAAGTGGGGATTCAGCCTCTCCCAGATTATCAGCTCATTTCCTTTAAACTTCAGGGCAATTACCAATTATATTTGTTTCTGACAAAGTCAAATCGGAAAGATATAATCAAATACAAAGGCCTCAATTTACAGTCAGGGCTTCTGTGTGTGGTTATGTAGGTTGTGAGCTACACACAGGAATCTAACTGTGAGTGGGCATGAGGGCCAAAGTCCAGTTCACTCTCTATTTCTTTAACCATGAGCCCTGATGGAGGTTTTGAGCCAATGGGACAAAAGAGCATTCATTCCCCAGGCAGAGCACCTGTGGGATTGCAATTACTCTGAATAGGTTCTTTTGCTAATTCTCACAAAGACTAGCAGGAGGCCCCACTAAAAGAGCTCTTTAGAAAACTTTTCAAATGGCTATTTCAAGCCCTCCTACCTACTCCTCAACTCTGCCTATCAACGCTTGGCTGATTGTGAATGCCTTTCAATTTGGGCTTACCAGGTTGTTGAACCTTTTGGAGAAATCCTCTAAATCCTTGTAAATAGAGAATTCTTCATGATAATATGATGTTCAGTAAATAGGACATAATCAGAATGGCCTTGTTTTGTTTTTCCAAAAATTACATACCATGTTACTATTTTAATGTTAGGAACTTGGATAGCTTCTTCCCATCTATTAAAGATTACTGGGCATAAGAAATAATAAGAAGAACAATGATAATAGATAATATTTATTGCATTTATAATGTGCTAATCATATTATAAGGGCTTTGTATGGACAATCTCATTCAACTCCTGCAACAACCTTATAAAGTAAGGCAAATAATAATTTAATGCACTTTATGGAAGAGACTTCTGAGACTAAAAGAGGTTAAATAACTTGCCCAATTGTTACAGGGTGCAGCCAAGAGGGGGGATCCCAAATAGGCATTTGAAATGGGGTCCAGAACTCAAGGTATCCAGGAGATTTTAAGGTGTCTTCACCCCTTCCCCCACAGGTGTGAGTTGGGGGAAGGGGCACACAGAGCAAGAACATGCAGGGCAGCTTTGCAGCTAATCCATGGTGTGGTCATTTAACATACCTATAGCCTTTGGCTGGTTGCTTAAATATGCTAAATAGCTATGGCCAAGCTCAAGGCCAGGGGGATGGAAAGGGATCTCCCCCTCAAGATGGGACTGGGGGGCAGGTCCCCTGAGTTACAGTGCCTGCGTGGGAGCTGGGAGAAGATTGGCTCCATGACATGGGGTGACACCTGCCCAGACCCACGATGGCGACCAGAAAAGCTGGAGAAGACAGCAGATTGAGGGCAAGTGTGCCCAAGTGTAGGAGGAGTCGGAAATGGGGCTGCAGAAGAAGATTGGTGCGGGGATTTAAACCCAGACACGGCAGCCATTGAGAGAGAATCATGCGGCTTTAGGGGAGAGAACCATGCAGCTGTGGAAGTGCAGAGAGGATCACAGCCGTTGAGGGAGAACCCGCGGCCTGGACAGAGTGGGTACTCTTCCTTACCGCAGCCCTGAGAGGGAGAACCACTCGGCCTGGACAGAGTGGGGATTCTTCCGTAGCCTTGGGAGAGAGGACCACGTGCCTTTGCCAGAGTGGGGACCCCCGCAGCTTTAGAAGGGGGAACCACCACCTGGTTTTAGCAGAGATCCCGGCGACTCAGCTGAGGGTGCCGGGAACCCAGGGAGGTCTCCCAGTCAAGATGGAGTACTAACTGGGAAGAACCAGAGGACTGCCTGAGCCATGGACTTCTATTTCCTTTCCTGAGATATGGTACTCTGGACCTTGGCAAAGTGGGGAAGGAAGGAAGGACTGTGTCTGTTTGTGGGTCTTTTAAGGGACTTTAGGATTTTTTGATAAAGACATTAGGTCACTACTTGAAGTTTGTATAGCATTAAATAAACATTTCCTTTCCTTTTCACGAATCTCTGGCATTGAGAGACGCCTTTCCTCGGGCGGCGGACATGATGGACCTGAGGGCTTTTTTTCAATAATAGTATATCGTTCCAGGCCCCTCTTGTTTGTTCTGTAACACAGTGTCATACATCTAGTGAATAGGAAAGCGAAGATATGTATTCAGGTTGGTCTAAAGCAATGACTCTCAAACCTAGGTCTGTACTAAAATCCCTTGCAGGGCATGATAAAACACAGATTGCTGGATCTTTCCTCCAAAGTTTCTGATTCACCAGGGTTGAGGAAGGGCCCCTGAATTTGGGTTTTTAAATAGTTCACAATGGTGCTGATATTGCTGGCTCAGGGTCCACACTTTGAGAACCACTGGTCTAATGAGAGACATGCTCTACTGCCACCTGTCCACTTGAGGTATGACCCTAAAGAATACTCATTTGAGATCTTGTGTTCTGTGTGTGGTATATAATTCAGCCCTTCCATTTTTTCTTTTTTAACTTTTGGATCCACTAATGAAATTCTTTTAAGTGACTCAGGGTACCAGACCCTGTTTTCCTAGCAGTAGTAACAATAGTGATACTGATAAAACTATGGCCAAGAGCCATAGTGCTGGTAGGAAAATTGGTGTAGGATTTGGCATAGATAAATGTAGATGAATATAAGTGGTGAAAGAAAAACCTGCTCTCATAAATGGGTCCATTATCACAAATGGTAAAAAATATTGAAGACCCAGCAGGAGAGGTAATCTCTAAACATCTAGCTTTCCTGCATTTAAGAGGACTTATCTGTATAGCAGTTTAAGGAAGTTGAAGAAAACATGTTGCAAGGTATGGGCTAATATTAAAAACTTATCTCAAGCTGAACAGCAATAAATACACTTGCACTACCTGTCATACTGGGTGTGAGAAAAATGACCTGTTGCACATGGAATGGCCATTGACTGTAACATGTGTCTTGACATCATGCTGAGGTACTGTAACAGGGTGCAGCCAAGAGGGGGACCCCAAGTAGGGACTTGAAATGGGGTCCAGAACTCAAGGTGTTCAGGAAATATTAGGATGTCCTCCCCAACCCTCACAGGTGTGGGTTGGGGGGAGGGGCAAATGGAGCAGGGCCATTGAGAGCTGTATTGCATAGCCACAGCTTTGCAACTAATCTCTGGTGTGGTCATTTAACATATCTATAACCTTTAACTGGCTGCACAGATATGTTAAATAGCTGTTGCCACGCTCTGAGCCAGGGGAACAGAAGTAACTTCTCCACCAAGACATAACTGGGGTGCAGGTCCCCTGAGTTACAGCGCCTGAATGGGAGCTTAGAGGAGATTGGCTCCATGACATGAAGCCATACCTGCCCAGACTCTTGATGGCAGTCCAGTAAAGCTGGAAGGCTTTGAGAGTTCTGGCGTATGAGGCCGAATGTGGGAGGAGTCAGAAATGGGGCTGCAGAGGAGGACTGGAGTGGGGCTTTAAACCCAGACATGACAGCCATTCTGCAGGGGAGAACCACTCGGTCTTTAGAAGAGTGGAGACTCCCACAGCCCTGTGAGAAAGAATCACCATGCGGCTTTAGCAGAGAACCACCACTTGGCTTTGGCAGAGTGGCGACCCCCCTCCTTGCAGCCATTGAGGGGAGAATCATGTGGCTTTGTCAGAGCGGGGACTCCCTCGGCCCTGGGAGGAGAACCATGGGGCTTTGGCAGAGTGGAGACTCCTGCGGCCATTGTGCAGGGAGAACCACATGGTTAGGGCAGTGGAGAGAGAACCATGTTGTTTTGGCTGAGTGGGGACTCCCGTGGCCCTGGGAGAGAGAACCTCACGGCTTTGCCAGGGTGGAGACCCCCACAGCTTTAGAAGGGGGAACCACCACCTGGCTTTAGCAGAGATCCCGGCGACACAGCTGATAGTGCCAGGAACCGAGGGAGGCCTACCAGCTGAGACGAATTACTGAGAACAACTGGGGGCTGCCTCAGCCACAGACTTCTATTTCTTTTCCTGAGATACCCCAGACTGGAAAAAGGGGGAAGGAAGGACTGTGTGTTTTTGTGGGTGTTTTAAGGGAGTTTGGGATTTTTGATGAAGACATTAGGTCACTACTTTAAGTCTGTACAGCATTAAATAAACATTTCCTTTCCTTTTCATGAATCTCTGACATTGAGAGATGTCTTTCCTCTGGCGGCAGACATAACGAACCTGGGGGATTCTTTTCGGGTAATAGTATATCATCCCAGGCCCCCCTTGTTGTTCTGTAATAGTACTTAGACTGGTCAACATTTGTGGCAGCTAAGTAAGTGGTGGTCCCAAGTGAAAATGTGCAGGTGTCCTTGGCCAATAGAAACAGCCACACATTGCCTAGTGTAGTGTTCTTAAAGTATGCTTTGAGAGCCTCTTAAACTGAATCACACTGTGAGGGGTAGGGGAGGGCTGGGAAGCATGCAGATTCTAGACCTTTCTACGCTATTTTTATGCATCCATTTTATAGACTGGGTAGGGGAAAACTGAGAGGAAGAGGGTATGAATATATTTCTTTCACAGTATGGCCAGATGGGGTAAACCCTAAAGAAATGTGAGAGTTGGGATAAATCATACTGCATACCCACCTCCTCTGCTGACCTGACTACCATCCTCTCTCTCTTAACACTTGTTAAAATAAAATAGGTTAAAAAAGATGTTTGTGGTAGGAAATGTCACAAAATGGTTAAAATGAAGAGCAGAGACAATAGAATGGAGGTTTCTGCGAGTACAGAGCAATATTGTATACTCACAATGTGTATATGACTCTTAAGGGTTTCTTCAGCAAAAAATAGTGGAATCATTTGTACCAACAAAGTGTGAGACTGGGCACAGTCTCTTCCACTAAGGACTACATAGCCAGTAATATGTGAGAAATAAAAAAGTGACCTTAGCTCTCTGAGAAACATGGTTCCTCTATTGCAAGGAAATATTAGACAGAGTATTTAAATATAGGAAGAGAAGTAGGAGTTGAGTGACTTGGTGTTTGGCTGTTCCTAGAGTGTCATGACATTTCCTGCTACAAGTGTTGAGGGTGAAAGAGAGGGCCCTGGACAGCCTGCCATAGTGGGTACCACAGTATAAAGACATAATGCTGCTAGACAGCTTGAGCAGGGCTCAGGTAACTCAGAGAAAGTGCAAATATTATATCCTGGTGAGATGGGATCTCAGGAGAATGTATCTCCTGGTCTTTGTTTTGGTCATGGAATAGCTTGACTGGTAATAATCAGAATGGAAATTTACAAATTGGTATTATTCAATGATCACCTGCTGACCCAGGCCTTGCCTAGGATTTAAGGTTTCTGTCCACTAATCCTTTCCTGACAACAACTTGCAGGTAATATCCCATTTTAATGAATGTAATTTTGAAGCAATAAAGCTATTTAGTAAAATCATCATGTAGACCAGATGCATCTATGAATCCCTGTTCACAAAGCAATCTATTAAATTAAGGTGTGGTTGTTTGAATTCAGTATTTATGCTTTCTACTTTAATTATGTTCAATAGCAGGGTCTTGTCATAAAAAATATAGAGGAGCCTGTGATCATTCCATCTCAAAACTTCTATTTCTTCATCCATAAAGTAATGGGAGTGGGAGAGGAACTAGATGGTCTCTAGGGGTATTTCCAATTATAAAACTTCTGACTTTTTCTCTAAAATGAAAGGAACAATATAAGGAGAGATTCAGGCTGAGAGTAAAGTCTTGAGCATATTTAATGATACTGAGCATTAAAAACAGCCATGGTAGTATCTACCTGCCCAGCAGATGTCACTTCAAATTGTTGCTTCATACTTACAATTTAAATATGCCCAGGTCTTTTAAGGTACCAACAAAACATACCCAAGTATACAACCTCTCTTTCTGAAATTTTCAAACATTCATTTAAACAATGTTTATCTAATGCATAGTATGTACCAGGATAGATAACATACAGTCCCAGGAGCTCACAGTTTCATAGTGGAGGCTAACATAAATTAATAGGGGAAATACGTATTGTACATGCCATGATAGAAGTCAGTTCAGAGTACAATGGGGCTCCAAATCAGTGCCACAAGTTGGTGCCCTGGAAAAAATGTCTGCCAAACAAATATTTGTGTGCAAGAAGCTTATTGGAGGAATGCTTTTAAGGATATCATCTGTGAGGGAGAGAAGGCAGTAAAATTGGGCCGAAAGAAAAATAGAATGGTCATACAGTTGCAACAAAGACTTTAGCCAGCCCTGACAGGAGCTCTCAAGCTGGGATAGCCCTTTAGAGTTGTTTAGAATTTAGGTAAGGATTCTTGGCCTTTATATTCCCATGTTGGCTAGTCATTGGGTGTAGGCAGAGGCAGAGAAAGTGGTGCAATGTGATAATTTTTAACAGCCAGCTCCTTGGTGGGGGGAGGAAGCCCTGATTTGTAGCATTTGCTCATTTTAATGGTTTAATCACTGCCACCATGCCCAATTTTATGTTACAAATATGACATTAACTAGCACACAAAATCCCTGAAGATTTAACCATAAGCTCTTGTGAGCCAGCATCAGCTGATTTCAGTACACTAATGATGGGATGTGACCTCAGGAAATGTGGCTTTCCTCAGCTAAGGGCAATTCCAAGAGAGGGATGAGTGATCATCTCCTAACATTCCCAGCAGTTAGAAGAATGAGCGCTTGAGTTGTGAAGGGTACATCTGTGTGGCACACCAGAGCACCCACGACAAGTAATATATGGTGAAAGTATTTGAAGTATTTCAATCAACACAAAACACCTAGTTCTATTTAACATATACCATATAGTGGAGTGATTTTAATATTTCTTTAAGTAAATTAAATGGAATTCTATCTCTATTGGGTAATGTTGGTTGAGTCATCTAATCTCTGCTTTCGTAGAGGAAAGATGCCAATACTGACATATTTTCCAAGGATACTGTTGGACAAACTGGCCACCTAACTGAAACACTTGACTTTAATTTTTCCCTGTTACTAGACTGATTTGACTAAACTGATTCATGTTTAATAGTGTAGATAAATGTAGGGAGTTGGAGAACTTTGGTTCTAGTTTCTTTTTCTAAATCCAATCCTTGCCTTGTCAAACCTCTTTGGTACTCCATTTTCTCATTATACAATATGTGATTATGCACAAGGGAGGCTGAATCCCCTGTGTGGCTCATAAACTAGCTTCAAAGTTATCCCTAGAGTATTTAAAAAAAGGTTTAAGCATCATAATACGTTTAGAACCTTGTAGGGTAATTATATTGAAGGAGCTAATGGTCATTTGGACTCTAAAGATATAGGGTAGGTGTGTGTATATGTGGTGCGTTTAAATCAATTTCATAACTCATTCCTTAAAAAGTGAAGGGTAGCAGCTTTAGCTCAAAGTGAACAAATTCTGGGGGTATTTAACAAGTGCAAAGAAGGTTTTTGAAAATCGACGAACCAATATGTAAATGCCAAACACCAGTCATTCAACTTACTTAAGCATAGAGACATCCTGAGATGAAAGATTCCCATTTAAGCATGTATAATTAATATTTGTCAATGGTAATAGGACCTTTTCCATTCTTCAAGGACCTTAGAATACTTACCAGACATTATCTCATTAAACTACACAAAGTACCTGTGAAATGCATTGGAATCTACATTTTAAAATGTGGCACTGAAGCACAAGTGAGCTTACACTAAACTAACTTGTTATGGAGGGTGAAATTGGATATAAGGCTTTCATTTTCATGATATAGTTCCAATTCTTCAATGAATGTTCCCTCTAATCCATTCTACTCTAGCATAGCCTTGCTAAACAACATAGTTTTATAAATCTAGGAAGAATTAAATTGAGTGCAAAGTAATTCCAATTACAGGGAAGTTAGATTTTTAAAAGTTGAACTTACCCATAATATTAATAGCATTTATAGGTGAGAGTAAGTTAGTGCCATTCATTATCTATAATGACCTTGGTGAGGGTGGGAACAGTAGGTCAAAGTCTACTGGAATGTATTTAGAAGTTTGGCAATAAAAAGTGGCTATTGGAATATCTCCCATCCTCTGCTTCTAGCTTTCTTATTCTTAGGTATAATAATAACTACTATTTACCACTCATGGTATGTGCAAAGCCCTTGGAATGAATTTCTCCTTCAATAATCACTACCATCCCATGAAGCACATATTTATTATCTCCATTTTGTGAATGAGACAGATAGAGGTGAAATAAATTACCTAAGTATATATAGTTAATAACTGATGATGTTAAGATATGAACCTAGTCTTTCAACCACAAAGCCTCTTCATTATGCTATCTCCTGTTTGCTATGTTTGTTATTGTTCCTGTCTAGTATTATGTTCTGCAGCTGTGGACATATCTGTCTTGTCCCTAGGCCTAATCCAGAGTCACTAAACATACTTCAGTCTCATATCAGGGCTTCAAATCTTTCTCATTTTAGAGACATACAATAGAAATCATTTACAAATTGGTTATAACACATTTATTTACTTTTCTCAATCCTTAGTTTTGAGTACTTTGTTTACTAACATATCACTGCCATAGCCTTCTTGCTTGGTTGGTTTCAGTAATCATCATGTGTATGCATTCAACACTGACTGGGAGAGACTCAGACACATCTCTTGGAATGGGCTCATGATTTGAAAATGATGGACAGAACCTATGTTTTTGTTCCCTATGATGCCCTGCTCTATAGTTTACACTATATGCATACCTCCTACCAGGTCCTGAAGAACAACCTGAAACTCCAGGGAGCTTATGATGATGTGTTGACCATTACAGTGGAATCTCAAGAAAAGAACTTCTATCAAGCTTATACAAAGACAGAAGCTAGAGGTGAAATTTCTGAGAAACTGGAGTCAGATTGATTAAGTACAGATTTACAAGTTATCATGAACAAGAAGCTCAAAAATCAGGAAAGTAATTTTTTTTTCTATTAAGAGTCTCTATTCCATAGGGAACCCAATCAATAGCAGGGAATCACAGACAAATTAAATACACCTTTTGTTTGCAGAAAACATTTATAAAACAAAGACATTATTATGGAAGTTTTTTTTTTTTTACCTTCAAGCAAACTACAATGACAGCATACAGTTATGAAAAAACAATAAAATATATTTATGAACAGAGCAATACAACTGTAATATATGCTAGTGCTATTCAAGGGGGTCAAGTAAAAAGAAGGCTTGTTTCTGATACAAGTTCTGAACCAATTCAACATAAGACAAGAGGTAGTATATAAGAAGATATTACCTTTATTATTAATAAAGCTTATTATCAGAGAGTGTGGCTTCTGTCTGTAGGCATTTGAATGTCCCATTACTGAATTTGGGGATTATTTAGAATTCTCCATCTAGTCACTAGTATTATTGGACCACTATATCCCTCCCCCATGACACCTTCCTTTCATAAAATGTACAGCCTAGACGAGCATAGTGGAGTGTGTGCTCCCTACTGGTAGCTCACTCCCAAGAGAAATATCTTAGGAGGGGCTAGGCTGCACATGCTCAGTTCTTTCTTCAAACTAACCAGTCCAATTAAGTAATTTCTCTTTTGTAGGAAGGAATGAGTAAGGGAGTGAAGAGAGGTCAGGTGCTTTTTGTTAGTAGAGCTACCTCTATATGAAAGAAATCATTTGGAATGGGAAAGAATTCTTACTTTCTAATATATAAGAAACAATATTCATTAGATATATAGATGTTTATGTATGTATAGATGAATATATGTATACACATATTTCAGATTTAAATCACAGCCACTTAAAGGCAGAGTAGGGAAAGGAAGTGGGGAGAGGAAAATGGAAAAGAATAAAGAGTAAAGACAAAGAGGAAAAACACAAAAAGACGAGGAATATAAGAAGAAGACGGGAAGGTCTAAAATGCTGGTTAGATTAGAAAAAATACAGAGGGTTTTTTATAGATTGGAGGCCAGATGTAGAAGTCAGTAATTTTCAGAAGTATTTAGAATCACACATAAATAAGTTTAAAAGTTCTAGCATTTGCTAGCATACGATATTAATTATAATGCTTCTGGCTGTAAGTAGCAGACAGCTCAACACAAAATGATCCAAGTAATTTTATTTCTCAAAATTGGAAGGTATGGGAGCTCCAGGGTCAGTTATTCAGCAGCTCAATGATGCTATTGATGAACCAGGTTTTTAAAATTTTTTTCCACTTTACAAGTCCTAGTATGCTAGCTTGATCTCATGATCATGTTCCAAGATGGCTGCCACAGTTCCATATATCACATGCAGACCCTGAGCTTCAGTGCCCTTCAGTGAGTACACCACTTTCTGACACCTGTTTTGGCCTCCCCTTTGCCTCATTGCATGCTCTGCTGAGGGTGTCAGAGTAGGTGGAAGCTGTGAACACCAGGATACCTCTGGAAGAGGAAACCCACCAACAAATGAACCACCAACAGATAACAACAGAAAAAGGTGAAGGAGGGAGTGGAAGTTACACTAACCTCAATGCAGGACTGATCTGGAAATACAACTAAATAGTGGAGAAATTACCCAGAACAAACAAATGAATAAGAGCAAGAGAGAATACTCAAAACCTTGTACACACAGAAGAACCAGCTTCAACACAACCTGCACTCACCAGCACAACAAAATACAAGAAGTAGTGGACAGAGTGACCCTCAGTTAATCAGCTGGTGGGAAAGACTGACCAAAGAAAGTCCCAAAAGTAATCAAAACCCAAAGACATACACAGAGCCAACATAAACAACAGCCCAAGACGAGCGAGCTCAGGAGATCAAGGAGAATGCACGACTGAATATCACAGGTATTCTAACATAGAAGTTCACACCATAAACCCAAGGACTTAGAACAGATAAATTTAAGAAACTGAGGTTAACAAAAAGAGTCTCACAAACAATGGGAAGACAAAGAAACAATCCCCAAATAAAAAGAAAGGAGGAAGTCTCAGAAAGAATGCTAAATGAAATAGAGGCAACTCAACTATCAGATATTGAGTAAAAAGCAATGATTATCAGGAAGCTCAATGAGCTCACAGAGAATTACCAGAAACTACAGGGAAACTAAAATGAACTCATTGCATCATTTTATCACTATATCAACATGAAAAAGGAAATAGAAACTGGCAATAAGGGCCAAGAGGAAATGAAGAATACAATTTCTGAACTGAAGAACACAGTAGAAGGAACCAAAAGGAGGCTAGATGAAGCAGAGGATATGGTCAGTGAGCTGGAAGACAAGGTAGAAAAAATACCCAGAAAGAGCAAGAAAAGGAAAAAAGGCTCATAAAGAGTGAATAGGATTAAGAGAAATTCAAGACAATATGGAACAATAATGTCCGTATAATAAGGATACCAGAAGGAGAAGAAGAAGAGCAAGAGATAGAAAACCTGTTTGAAAAAGTGATAATGGAAAACTTCCCTAATTTGATGAGAGAAAAAGTCACACAAATCCAGGAAACACAGAGAGTCCCAATCAAGAGAGAACACAAAGAGGCCCACCTCAAGACATATCATAATTAAAATGGCAAAATCCCAAGACAAAGAGAGAATATTAATGGCAGCAAGGGAGAAACAGGAAGTAACATACAAGGAAGCCCCAATAAGGTTAGCCACTGACTTCTCAATGGAAATGCTCCAAGCCAGAAGAAAATGGCAAGAATTATTCCAAGTAATGAGAACCAGAGGCTCATTACCAGAGTAATGAGTAGCCTGCAACCAAGGCTACTTTACCCAGCAAGGCTCTCAATCAAGACAGAGGGCCAAATAAGGAGCTTCCAAGACAAAAGAAGTCTAAAAGAATACACCTCCACCAAACCAGCTCTGTAAGAGATACTAAAAGGAATGCTTTAAGGAAAGGAAGGAAGAGAGAGAGAGGGAGAGAGAGAGAGAGAGAGAGAGAGAGAGAGAGAGAGAGGGGGGGAGAGGGAGAAACAGGCATGAAAATGACAACGATTAAGTATCTATCAGTAATAAGCTTAAATGTAAATGGATTAAATGCTCCAATCAAAAGACATAGTATAGCTAAATGGATAAGAAAGCATGACCACCACATAAACTGCCTACAGGAGACCCACCTCAAACAAAAGACCTACAAAGACTGAAAGTGAAGGGCTGGAAACAAATATTCCAAGCAAATGGACAGGAAAAAAGCCCGGGGTAGCAATACTCATATCAGACAAAATAGACTTCCAAAAAAGAGCCATAAAGAGAGACCCAGAAGGTCACTTCATAATGCTCAAGGGAAGAATCCACCAAGAAGACATAAACATTGTCAATATATATGCACCCAACATAGGAGCACCCAAATACATAAAGAAAATCTTGGAGGACTTCAAGAAAGATATGGACAGCAACACAATTATAGTAGGGGATTTTAACACCCTACACTCAAAAAATGGACATATCTTCCAAACAAAATATCAACAAAGATATTGTGACATTGAACAATGCCCTAGATGAAATGGACTTAACTGTTATATACAGAGCCTTGCATCCCAAAGAAGCTAAATACGCATTCTTTCCAAATGCACATGGAACATTTTCAAAGACAGACCACATGATAAGACACAAAACAAGCCTCAACAAATCCAAGAAAATTGAAATCATATCAAGCATTTTCCTGATAACAAGGGACTGAAACTAGAAACCAAACCAAAGGGAAAAAAACCCAAAACACTCAAAATCATGGAGATTGAATAGCAATCTATTAAACAATGAATGGGTCAAGAACGAAATTAGGGAATAAGTGAAGAAGTTTCTGGAAACAAATGAAAATGTACTCACAAAATTCCAAAACTTATGGCACACAGAAAAGGCAGTCCTAAGAGGGAAGTTCATAGCAAAACAGGCTTACCTAAAAAAGATAGCAACATTTCAAACAAACAAACTAACCCAATGCCTACAAGAACAGGAGGAACAACAACAAAGACAGCCCAGAGCAAGTAAAAGGAGGGAAATAACCAAGATCAGAGCAGAATTAAATGACATAGAGACTAAAAGCACAATTCTAAGGATCAGTATTTCCAGGAACTGGTACTTTGAAAAGATAAACAAAATCAGTAAGCCTTTAGGCAAACTCATCAAAAAAAAAAAAAAAGAGACAGCACCCAAATAAACACAATCAGAAATAAGAGGAGAGATTACACGTGATAGATACCACAGAAATACAAAGGATTGTAAGAAATTACTACGAAGAACTGTATGCCAAAAAATTTGAAAACCTAGGTGAAATGGACAAATTTCTAGAAAAATACAATCTTCCAAAAGTCAAGGAAGAAGAAGCAGAAAGTCTGAACACACCAAGAACAGGAGACGAAATTGAAGCAGTAATCAAAAAACTCCTATCACGTAAAAGTCCTGGACCAGATGGTTTCACAGGAGAATTCTACAAAGCATTTAAGGAATAGCTAACCTCTATCCTTCACAGACTATTCTAAAATATCCAAGAAGATGGAGGTCTCCCAAACAGTTTCTATGAAGCCAGCATCATTCTATTGCCAAAACGAGATAAAGACACAACAAAGAAAGAAAACTTCAGGCCAATATTGCTGATGAACATAGGCACCAGAATCCTCAACAAAATATTGGCAAACCACATCCAACAATATATTAGAAAGATCATATACCATGACCAAGTGGGATTCATCCCAGGGATGCAAGGATGGCACAATATTTGCAAACCAATAAATGTAATACATCACATAAACCAAAGTAAAGATAAAAATCACATGATCCTATCAATAGATGTAGAAAAAGAATTTGGTAAGGTACAGCACCAATTTATGATAAAAACACTCAGCAAAATGGGAATAGAGGGAGCATTCCTCAACATAATGAAGGCCATATATAAGAGACCTACAGCCAATATCATACTCATGTGCAAAAACTAAAATCTTTTCCACTAAGATCAGGAACAAGACCAGGTAGTCCACTTTCACCACTTCTATTCAATATAGTATTGGAAGTTTTAGCCAAAGTGATCAGACAAGAAAAGAAATGAAAGGCATCCAAATCATAAAGGAGGAAACAAAACTGTCATTGTTTACAGATGAGATGATAATGTACATAGAAAATCCTATAGACTTGGCCAAAAAACTGCTTGACCTAATAAATGAATTTGGCAAAACAGTGGGATACAAAGTCAATATCCAGAAATCAAAGGCATTTTTGTATATCAACAATGAAACAGCAGAAGCAGAAATGAAGAAAAAAATCCCATTTAATATAGCAACAAGAAAAATAAAATACCTAGGAATAAACCTAACCAAGGAGGTAAAAGACCTGTATTCAGAAAACTACATAACATTGAAGAAAGAAATCAAGGAAGACACAAACAAATGGAAACATATACCATGTCATAGATTAGAAGAATTAACATCATTAAAATGTCCATACTACCCAAAGCAATTTACAGATTCAATGCAATACCTATTAAGGTACCAATGACATATTTCATGGACATAGAACAAACACTTCAAAAATTTATATGGAACCATAAATGACCCCGAATATCTGCTGCAATTTTGAGAAAGAAGAGCAAAGTAGGAGGGATCACAATACCTGATATCAAACTGTACTACAAGGCCACTGTAATAAAGACAGCCTTGTACTGGAATGAAAACAGACATATTGACCAATGGAACATAACAGACAGCCCAGAAATAAACTCAAGTCTCTACTGTCAATTAATATTTCACAAAGGGGGCAGCAACATAAAATGGAGTAAAAATAGCCTCTTCAACAAATGGTATTGGGAGATCTGACAGCTACATGCAAAAAAATGAAACTAGAGTACCAAGTTACACCATACAAAAAATAAATTGAAGGTGGACAAAAGACTTACATATAAGTCATGACACTATTAAAGTCCTAGAGGAGAACGTAGGCAGGAAAATCTCAGATAATTCATACAGCAACATTTTTACTGACTTGTCCCCTAGAGCAAGGGACATAAAGGAAAGAATAAACAAATGGGACTTCATCAAAATAAAAAGCTTCTGCATGGCTAAAGAAAACAGTATTAAAATAAAAAGAGTACCAAGTGTATGGGTAAACATATTTGCCAATGATACCTCAGACAAGGGTTTAATCCCCAAAATATATAAAGAACTTACATGACTCCACTCTAAGAAGACAAGCAACCCAATTAAAAAATGGGCAAAGAACTTGAACAGACACTTCTCCAAGGGAGACATAGAGAGGATCCAGAGACACATGAAAAGATGCTCAGTATTGCTAGCTATCAGACAGACGCAAATTAAATCACAATGAGATACCATTTCACACCACTCAGAATGGCCATCATAAACAAAAAAAACACACAACAAGTGTTGGAGAGGTTGTGGAGAAAAGGGAACCCTAGTGCACTGTTGGTGGGATTGCAGACTGGTACAACCACTATGGAAAACAGTATGGAACATCCTCAGAAAACTAAAAATGGATCTGCCTTTTGACCCAACAATTCCACTGCCAGGATTATATCCTAAGAACCCTGAAACACCAATCCAAAAGAACCTATACACTCCGGTGTTTATAGCAGCACAATTTACAATATCCAAGTGCTGGAATCAACCTAGGTACCCACCATATATCACATGCAGCTGGACCTGTCTGCAGACAAAATTGGGGAATATCCCTCTTATGGAATCATCTCAAGCAAACTTCTTCCCATATGTTACCTGCCATAACTGTATCTCATACCCATACTTAAATCGATAATTTAGAAAGAGGAATGAAACCACTGTGACTGACTCTATGACTACTGGAAAACTGAAGAAAATTGGGATTTTGTTAGCAAAGAATAAGGCTGTCAGCTAGGCAGTTGATTGTGTCTGACAATTACATTCACCATGATTTTCTTTTTATCCTTTCTTTCTTTATCCTGTGGACTGCTTCTCTCTCTGAATAAATGATTCAGATGACACTTGGGTTTACTTATCTCTTTCTCTCCTGAATATTGATAGCAAAGATTTGGCTGATTCTTGTTCTAATGAAAAAAGTGACTAGCAGAGATACTTGAAGTTTATTGCCACTGATATGTTTAATAATAAATCTTTCTTTCAGGATACACACACATATTTAACTGAAAACAATTTTTTTTAGCCAATCTTACGGCATCACATAGATACAGACTAGGTCACCTTTGTATTTTAATCAAGGATCTAGGGAAGGAGGAAGGTGCATGTGTGTGTACACATGCACATGTGCACACATGTGTATTGTACATATATGTAAGCAGATATTTTGATACAAAAAACTCAGACCTTCTACTCTAAATATTTGATCTAATCTCTTTGAGCTTTTGGACAAGGTAATTAAGGCAAAAAATGCCATTAGCTTGGTTGCTAGGCAACCTGTACTCAGCTTTCAACAAGGAAATAGAGCTAAAACAAAGACTTCAAAGCTTATAAAAAAGCTTGTGTAGATGCACTTCCCTCCCTGCTTTGCATTGCAGGTGGCTAGGTTTTACCTTGCTAGGCTTTACCTTAATAACAAAAGAATGATGAAGAGTGAGACAATTATCTTCAGTTTCATGATAAAGCTTCCCACCTCCATTTCTAAATTACCTTGCTCAAAGGTATTTTTGAAGGGAGCTGATATAGCAGAAACATCATATGATAAGGAGTTAGGGAAAATTGTGTAAGTCTCAGCTCTCATTCTTACTTGCTGTGGGTTTTGGGGCAAGTACTTAGACTTGTTTTCAAATTACAGTTACAATATTATTTTTCATTAGTTTCAGGTGTTTAGCATAGTGGTTCGATTACTTGGACTTTTTGAGTCTCAGTTTTCCCATCTGTAAAATGGATTAGTAATCTACATGTTGTAGGATTATTGTAAAGATTAAACAAAGTAATATGTATAAAGTGCCTAGCAGTGTGTCTGGTTCATAGCTACCTTCCTTTCCACTTTTTCTCCCTTGGGGCCAGAATTACCTTATTGATGGTGACTTAGCATTAAACAACAATCTGACTTTAGCTTCCTATTCTCTTATTTTCTAATTACTGGCAGAGACACTCAATAGTTCCAGCTTTCGAAATTATTTTACTTTTAGATTCCCAAATGGTATTTTCTCAGATAAAATTAGGTAATTCAGTGTTCACTTATCTCTGGGCTCCTGTTATTTTTTTCCCTATTCAGTCAGGAGATCAGCAACTATTTATTGAGCACCTGCTATGTGCCATGCACTATGTTGAACTCCAGATGTAACAGTGAACAAGACAGGGTTTTTGTCAGCTGTGTGTTAGAGCCAGTCCACAAAATCAATTGTGTGCAAAAGGTTGGAACCAGTTCACAAAAACCAAATGGCTACAACACACAACTGACAAAAATCCTGTGGTGGTACTGGAAATATCGGGGGTGGGGAGAACTCTTTGTACATCTATGATTGTCTAACCAGTATGCTGTACACCTGAAACTAATAAAATAATATTGAATGTAAACTGTAATTTAAAATGCATAAAACAAACAAAAAGCCAATTGTGGACATCTTTTCCCACCTTAGTGTCAGCAGCATCATGTTAGTAGCTTGAAATCAGGCTTTGAGAATATTTACACTATAGAAGTTGGTAAATGATACAATTAAGAGCTTTTCCCCCTTCTTACGGAGATGTTAAACATTTACTAGCTCATTACTGGTTCCTACTTTCATGGGGCTTAAATTCTAGTTAGAGAAACAGGTAGTAAATGATTAAACAAATGTATGAAAAAGATGGCTATAATTTTTGCCTTGCCTAATAACTTACAGCGAAATTGAAATGTCTATACATAAGTTATATTGCCTATAGGAATGGTTTGCAACCTCTTTTCTTTTATACTCTTGCTTCTTTAAAAGGTAAAACAAACAAAAAACTATATAAGTGATAAATGCACATAATTTTAAAAGTCAAAAAATGCTAAAAGGTTTTTATCAACAACAAAGCAGGCCCCAGGCCTTCTTCCCACCCTTCATCAGAAGCAGAATTTCATGTCTTTTAGCTCTTTATTCTGGTATTTACCTCTACATTTCTAAGTATCATAGTGCTACTGGTCTCTTGATAGATCAACTTTGGACATCATTCATTGATTTTCTATTATAGCTGAGAATTTGTATCTCATATACTTCCTTATCTTTCTTCAAATGCTCAATATATAGTTATGTCACAATCTTTATATTTAGTATTTTTAATATTATATACATATAATTCATAGATGGTCTGTGTGGTATATTATGGTAATAATTCATTTTACAAGTTTATTTTTTTTAAGTTTTACTTATTTATTTTTAAAGAGAGGTGAAAGGAGAAGAAAGAGAGGGAGAGAAACATCAATGTGTGGTTACCTCTCACACACCACCCACTGGGTACCTGGCCCACAACCCAGGCACGTGCCCTAGACTGGGAATCAAACCCATGACCTTTTGGTTTCGCTGGCTGGCACTCAATTCACTGTGCCACAACAGCCAGGGCATAACTTTGATTTTTACTAGAGTTCATAAGTGGTGTATTTTTTAATTTGTTTATCTTAATTTGAATTTCTAAGTCTTTCATTCTATCTGATAAGGTTATAGAATCCTCTCAAAACAATTTCATACATGGCAAGAGCTGTTAAATCCCTAATCAATTTCATTTGTTTTTCCTGAGGCTCTCTGTCCTCCTCCTATTCCAAACTAAACATGTTTCCCTAAGTCTGTGGCACAACTGTTGCACTAAGATTTCCCTTTTCATGTCCCTGGAAATTACTTTTTCTTCTGTGCTGGGTCCATTATTTCATAAATCTTATGACTCCCATTTTCTTAGTTTACTCATTCAGTGGAGCTTATCCTTTAGTGGCTTCTAAGAAATGTATACAGGAGGCAAATTTTTGAGATTTTTCCATGTCTGAGAGTCATTATTCTGTCTTCACTATTTATTGATAGTTTTGTTACAGAACAAACAAGGGGGGGGGCCTGGGACGATACACTATTATTGAAAGAAGGCCCCGGGTCCGTTATGTCCGCCGCCCTAGGAAAGACGTCTCTCAATGCCAGAGATTTGTGAAAAGGAAAGGAAATGTTTATTTAATGCTATACAAACTTCAAGTAGTGACCTAATGTCTTTATCAAAAATCCTAAAGTCCCTAAAAACACCCACAAACACACAGTCCTTCCTTCCTTCCCCCTTTGCCCAGTCCAGGGTACCGTATCTCAGGAAAGGAAATAGAAGTCCATGGCTCAGGCAGTCCTCTGGTTCTTCCCAGTTAGTACTCCATCTTGACTAGGAGACCTCCCTGGGTTCCCGGCACCCTCAGCTGAGTCGCCGGGATCTCTGCTAAAACCAGGTGGTGGTTCCCCCTTCTAAAGCTGCGGCGGGGGGGGTCTCCACTCTGGCAAAGGCACGTGGTCCTCTCTCCCAGGGCCACAGGAGTCCCCACTCTGTCCAGGCCACGTGGTTCTCTCTCAATGGCTGCTGTGTCTGGATTTAAATCCCCGCACCAATCTTCTTCTGCAGCCCCATTTCCGACTCCTCCTACACTTGGGCACACTTGCCCTCAATCTGCTGTCTTCTCCAGCTTTTCTGGTCGCCATCGTGGGTCTGGGCAGGTGTCACCCCATGTCATGGAGCCAATCTTCTCTCAGCTCCCACGCAGGCGCTGTAACTCAGGGGACCTGCCCCCCAGTCCCATCTTGAGGGGGAGGTCCCTTTCCATCCCCCTGGCCTTGAGCCTGGCCATAGCTATTTAGCATATCTAAGTGACCAGCCAAAGGCTATAGGTGTGCTAAATGACCATGCCATGGATTAGCTGCAAAGCTGCCCTGCATGTTCTTGCTCTGTGTGCCCCTTCCCCCAACTCACACTTGTGGGGGAAGGGGTGAAGATACCTTAAAATCTCCTGGACACCTTGAGTTCTGGACCCCATTTCAAATGCCTATTTGGGATCCCCCCTCTTGGCTGCACCCTGTAATAGTTTGAGTATTTAAATAAAAGTTAAAAATAATTTTCTTTCAGCATTTTGATGACATGGTACATTATCTTCTAATTCCCACTGTTGGTATTGAGAACTCCAATGTCATTCTCATTCCTGATCTTGTGCAACTTGTTTTCACTCCTTCCTATCTCCCCCAGAAGCTTTTAAGATTATCTCTTAATTCTTAACATTATGAAACTTCATGATGATGTCTCACATGTACTATGCTGTACATTTGGTGGGGCCTTTCAGTCTAGAAGCTCATTCTACACAGACTGAGCTGTGTACACACCTTGAGCTGTGTAGAATGAGCTTCTACATTTATTTATAAATAAATAAATAATTTATTTATTTGATAATTTCCTTAACAACATTGTCTTTTTTATCTCTGGAAATACTCTCATTTGGATATAAGATTGCCTGGGTCGATCTTTTTTTGTCTTATTATTTCTCTTGTATTATGTATATCTTTTTGTTTTTAGTTTTTCTTTCTGGAAGAGTTCCTTAATATTGTGTTCTCCCTATTTTCTGATTTAAAAATAGCCTTTGTTATCATATTTTTAATTCCTAAGGGTCAAATCTCATTGTTTGATTATTCTATTTTAATAACATACTGCCTTTATTTCGTGAATATAGTATTTTTTCTTATTTCTCTGAAGATGTTTATCAGAGTTCCTTTGGAGTTTTCTTCTGTTCTCTGTGTTTTCCTCAGTTCCTAAATTTCCATGCTTCTTTGTTTTGGTCTTTCTATTTCATGTTGGGAGATTTCCTTAAATGTCTAGTGATTCTAGCTATCTGTTCACATTTAAGAATTAAGCTCTAAAAGAAGGATTTGAAGCTGTATGATACGTATGTTGACAAGTGGGTTTCAGTATAGGGCAACTGGCTAACCATGGCTAACCAGCTGGGTTATTTTTTTATTTTTGCTAACATTTGTAGGTCTCACTTCTTGGACTAGTCGCATTCTTCAAAGAAGAATGCTCCATTCCCCTTCTTGGAAATCATGATCCTGGCTGTCAATATTCTAGGAGCCATGTTAGGGGAAGGAGACTGGGATTCTTCACCTTTAAGTATGAAGACTTTAACTTCTTTATTCTTCTGTGGCCCACTTAATTCTCATTTTCTTTTGGGTCAAGTGTCCATACCTGGAGCTGCTTTGAATTAATTTAACCTGTTTCCTGTGGTGAACTGTCTGTGCTTAGTAGAAGTGGGCATGTCTAACAGCTCCTTACACAGACACTGAAACAGCTCCCCCTCTTTTACAGCTCTACCTCACCATTTCCATAGTAATTAGTGCCTCTAATTCCCAAGCCTTTTCTGGATTCTCAGGGGGAAAAATCTCCTTGTTGCTTACCAATATTCACCTCTTAAAGTGCTTAAGTTTAATTGCCCTCCACTCTGCTAAATTAGTTGCCACTCCTGTAACAGGTTTTCATCTTCACTTTCTGTGGTTTAGGGTTACAGACTTGTTAATGCCATTAGCTATGGAGGTTTAGTGTTTTTGTTCCTTGTTCTCTTTGTTGTGTAGGAGTGCTGTTTAAGAGGAGGAGGGGAGTGACAAAAAAAATTTGACTTCACTATCTTTAATCAGAAAGTCATGAAGAAAAATGTTACAAAAGGGTGTATATGTTATTTTTTATTGGTGAGTGTACCAAAACCATTAATTAATTATGCAAGTATTTACTAAGCTCAGATATTGCATGGTAGTTAAGAGCATGAGCTTTGAAAGCAGACTGCTGTAAATTTACCTCAAGTCTGTATCTTCTTTCCATTTTTTTAATTGAAAATAATAATACATACTTCATAGAGTTGTCATGAGGATTATGTGAGTTAACACACAAAGAGTTTGCCTGGCATCTAAAACTTCTCAATAAATATTATCGTTGCTACTAACGTTGTTATTTTTATTATTACTATGGGCTAGGTACTCTGCAGGTAAGATAATGGAGAACAAAATAGAAACAAGATCTTTACTTAATGAAGGGGAGCAGTTTTACAATTTCAGAATGATAAGACACTGTGTATAAAACTGAGTCTTTATTACTTATTGGTGACAGATTTAAGACTGGGAGAAGAGATTTGAACACTGCAATTTCAGGATGATATTACTAGATCCCTGTGCTCCTCTTCTGAAGTACAAACAATAGCAGCTATCATGTATTCAGTGCTTACTCTATGAAGTGATAGTTCACATAAATGATCCCATGGAATCCTCAGACCAAACCTACAGATTAGGTGTTAATAGCTCCATTATATGGACAATGAAAATGAGGCTCAAGGTAACTGGCTCAAGGTCAAACAGCTGGCAAGTGGCAGAGCCAGGATTCGAACCCAAGTCTGCTATCAAAACTTGACCATTTAACAACACAGCCTTTTTTTAAAAAAAATAAAATTACAGCCCTGGCTGGCGTAGCTCAGTGGATTGAGCGCAGGCTGGGAACCAAAGTGTCCCAGGTTTGATTCCCAGCCAGGGCACATTCCTGGGTTGCAGGCCATAACCCCCAGCAACCGCACATTGATGTTTCTCTCTCTCTCTCTCTCCCTCCCTTCCTTCTCTCTCTAAAAATAAATAAATAAAATCTTAAAAAAAATAAAATTACACTGTGTCCTGTGTCTAATGCTTTACTCAAACAAAGTAACATTACTAAATGACTAATACTTTGATTTGAATGGGTTTATTGGATTGTTTTCCTTTGGTGTAGGAGGTGATAGGGTTTTATGAAGACCTATTAAAAGAGAAGAAAAAATCAGAATGAAGAGATTAAAACAGTGGGACACCAGTAACAAATTTCCTAATTTGGTCTCAGGATGAGTGTGCAAGGATTTTCACTTTGTACCTTTATATTTTGGCACAGACTAGACTTCTGAAATAAGGTTTTAGTGCCTGCATTCTTCTCTTTTATTGTATTTCCTTGTTTTCAGTGAAATTCTATCTGCTGCAAATACATATTGCTGGAACACACATTTTGGATGTTTTTTCCAAATGGACCTTATTTGGCTAAGCAAAGGAAATCCTCTATATTTCTCAGCAAGCCCAGAGGACCTCAAGCTCTTGCACCTATTGTTTTCCATTACCCTAATTATGGGTGTCTGGGGTGCTAAACTGAAGGGAATGTAGTTAGGATTGGAGCATTCCAGGATGGGGCCCACTGCATAGGCTGTCACAAAAGGTTGCCTGCAGCTCACAGTAGCTGCAACTGTCTTTGTTCCTCATTTTTTATATAAAATAATGGTATTGTATTTATGAGTATTATATCAAACAGATTGGGAGATTAGCCATCTCTTGGCTAAGTGCGAGGGTTGAGATCATGCATCATTGATGGTACTACATTTAATAACAGAAATTCCATTACTCTGGTTTCATGTTCTCTGCATGTGTCTGACTTTTTGTTCATCAATAGTGATATTACCATTTTGTCCTTCAAGTTATGCTTTCCAAGCCAGGCATGTTTTAATGCATGTTTCCAAGGACAAATATTTTTGGAAGGCCTTTTTGTGTCTTTTGGACACAATAAATCTGAACTGATGATAGTCAACTTAAAAATAGCATGAACCATTATAGTGAACAAATGCAAATATCACTGCTCTTGACTAAGACCTTGCTCTTTCAGATACACTCCAAGAGGCCTAGGGTAGGTCCAGCAAAAGTCAATGAATGACAAGTCTAAGTTTTAATTATCATTCACATATTCAAAATTCTTCATTTGTTCATGGTCAAGTCTATAAGGAGACAAATCATCAGTGGTTTCCCAATTCTGGGTTGTGATGTCAATAAGGTCATCTGTCTGAAAGAAGTTCCTGCCAGTTCTGTTTTTCTTTGGAGTTGTAGTCAGAAGCCAGGGCAGAGGGTTGTTGAGAGTGTCTTTTTTCTGTCCCTCTCTCTACCTCTTGTTTTTCTCATTATTTGCAGCAGCTGCATCTAGAGACCTTTTGTGACCAATACTAACAGAGTGTGCCTTTGATTTATGGGAATGGACAATTACCATTTCTTAGGGGCACAATGGGTGAAACAGGAGCACAAACCAGCTAGAACACAAATCCAAGCCCTTGCAGTAAGAGTGGGTCATTATGACAGATACTCTTTTGCAAATGAATGCTGTTGCTACAGTTATGCTTTTCACCTTAATTTCAGGTCACTCTACCACACTTGTGGCTGTGTGTATATGTGTATGCATGCATGTGTGTGTTTGTGTCTGTGTGTTTGGTATGTGATGGAGGCTAGAGAATCCTGAAGAACAGGGTTCAGGTTTCAGTAATCTTGGTGAGTTGGTGTCAGTCAGATCTAACAGGGATCAATCAGAGAGCACAAAAGGCAGAATAGCTTGGCCAGCTGAAAACCCTTTGGGATGCGTCAACTCAGAGGTGATGGTATTGTTTTTAAAGGTTTCAATATTTGCTTTTGTCTGTAGGTAGATGTGGTCTCTTTCCCAGAAAGCACTGTGCCTTTCAAAACAGAATACTAGCATTCTCCTTGCTTTCAGGTGTTTGCTGCCCTGTGGTTTCTTACTCATTCATTTTACTAGTATTGATTTTATACTCTGCCTTCCATCCTTCATTTATTTTCATAACCTACCAAAGCTCCAGAAAACAGGCAGGCTCTTGCAGAAATCTTAAAGACAATTAAATGAGGTATCTGAGAATGCTAGGAGGGAGAGTTAGTGAAAACCCTTTAAGGGACCTCAGTGTGTACTAGGCAACTAAGTGTAGATGTCTTGGTGGTAGCACGTGTCATCCATTTACCCTACTACCTATTTGAATAGTGTATGTTAAAGCAGAGTGGTAAAGGGAGATCATTGGCATAAAGCTCAGGAGACTAAGGTGTTGACTTCTGTGCTGCTATTAGTTGTTTGTTATCTGAGTAAGGTTTTTAGCTTAAACAACTAGAAGCATGGAACAACTTTAGCAAAAAACATGGAGAAGACTCATTGTAGATGGAACAGGAGGATTTGAGGTAAAGATTAGGATTTTGATTTTGGGTACTTTAAAATTTAACATCCAAGTAGAGATATTAAAGTATGCCATTGACTATATCAGTCTGAAATTTAGACAAGAGGCCTGAACTGGAACAATATATCTCAGATTTGTGACATAGATATGGTATTTAAAGCCAATAGACTAGAAGAGATTACTAAAGGAGTGAGTGTAGATAGAGAAGAGGGTGAAGGACTGAGCTGTGGGGCACTCCAATGTTAAGAGATCAGAGAGATGAAGAATAACCCATATATAGGCCAAACAAGGATGTCTGTAAAGTAAGTTTGATCCCTTGATTAGACCAAGAGTTGGGAAAATTCACAGGAGTTCAGAACTAGGAGGGACCAGAGGGACCCTCTCTTTCAATTAGGAATGTTAAACTAAGAAATAGGAGACCTGGGTTCTAGTCCTGACTTTATGCCTAGGTAAGTGACCTTGAAAAATCACTTAACTACTCTAGGTTTCTCTTTTGTACCTAGAAAGAAAGATAGCTAGACCAGATGACCTTCAAGGTTTAGACAGGCATGATTCTGTATCCTCATTTTTGAAGCACAGAGAGAGGGGAGATGTGATTTGACCAACAACCTGGCATTAGACCAGTTTGTCTTCTTCTATATTCTTGATTTTAAACCCTAAATGCATATTAGACTCCCTGGGGAGCTTTTAGTAGTACTGATTATTGGGTCTCAAACCCAGTGTCTCATTTTGTTGGTTTGGGTTTGGTTTGGCAATGGTACTTTTGACACTCCTTGGAGAATTCTAATGTGCAGCCAGGCTTGAGAACCCTCTGCTCTACATTAACAAGGCATGGCAGTGTCTTGTTAGCTGGTACAACTTTCTGCATCTTATATTTCCATCACAAAAACGACGCACTCAATTTCGAATCCTTTAATTCAGGTGATTTTCTCACACAAGGATAGCTTTCTAGACCTTGTAAAACAAAAGTAACAATCATCAGCTTTCCCTGGAGCTCAGTTAAATGGCATGATCATAGTGTTCTTGAACTCCATCCTAGAAGTGAAATGTAATGGAAAACCATGAAGCCATAGCTGGTGTGGGGGGAAGGAGGGAGGGATCGTGTCCTCTTCTTTCTGACTTTTATGGAAAAAAGATACAAGTTTGTTCCAAAAATAAACTTACAAGGTTAATGAACAGTGAATCAGGCATAGTAAACAAATGCTATTGCTTTTACCATATTTATAAAGCATGTATAGTCATGCTGTCCACTGTAATAGTCTTACTGCTTAATAGTGACTTGTCACCAAGGCTTTGCCACTTTGAATACCAATAAGATATAAAGTTTCTTGATTGAACCCACATTATCCATATAGTACAACATAGTGCTCTGTAATTTGTGGGTATGGATGTGTTGTTATGCATGTCTACATGTGTTTGGGAGAAGCTGTGTTTAAAACTGTATTCTACTGTTCACTTCCTTTGGGGAGCATGTGTCTAGGAGAATAGCCATATTGAACTAAGACAGGATAAGACGTGGACTGTGGATGCACATTATTTACAGTCTTGCCACACACACCTACTACTGTATTAGTACCAGCAAAGTGATTTTACCATGCATAATGTACCAGTAACTAACCTCGTAAATTTCCTTTGAGTGCCTCTTGTCCATTCCATACATGTTATTTTACTGCCTTTTATAACTCTAAATTCCTTTCTTAGTTTAGGGACATAAAAATATATAGTGTATGACTTACTTTGCTCATAAAATTCTCATATTTCATATATTTAAAAATGTAAAGGACTGGGGGAGAAAAACAGAAAAAATCAGGTGAGGAACAAAGCAAGTCCTCAAAAATAGTTTTTTCCCCTCTGGGTCTTCATAGCTTTCCTCCACTGAGATGTGCACCCCCTTATAATGAACACAGGGTTAGAATACACTCTGAGATTGCTCTAGGGTTACTAGAGCTCAAGATAATTGTAATTTTTTAAAATTGTTGTTCAAGTACAGTTTTCTGCCTTTTCCCCTACCCCTTCCCACCACCCCAGGCTTCCTCACCTCCTTCCCCTATTTCCACTACCCCATTGTTATTGTCCATGTGTCTTTTACAGTTGTTCCTGTAAACCCTTCACTCTTTTTACCCATTATACCCTCCCCTCTGGTCACTGTCAGCCTGTTCTCAATTTCAATGCCTTTGGTTATATTTTGCTTTCTTGTTAATTTTGTTGATTAATTTCCAGTTAAAAGTGAAATCTTATGGTAGTCATCTTTCACCACCTGGCTTATTTCACTTAGCATAATGCTCTCCAGTTCCATCCATGGTGTCACAAAGGGTAGGAGCTCCTTTCTTTTTGCTGTGTGGAATTCCATTGTGTAAATGTACCATAGTTTTTTGATCCATTCATTTACTGATGGACACTGACATTGCTTCCAGCACTTGGCTATTGTAAATTGTGCTACTATGAACATTGGGGTGCATAGGTTCTTTTGGATTGGTGTTTTGGGGTTCTTAGGATATAATCCTAGTAGTGGAATTGCCAAGTCAAAGGCAGTTCCATTTTTAGTTGTTTTGAGGAAATTCCATACTGCTTTTCACAGTGGTTGCATCAGCCTGCAATCCCACCAACAGTGCACTAGAGTTCTCTTTTCTCCACAACCTCACCAGCACTTGTTTGTTGCTTTGTTTATGGTGGCCATTCTGACTGCTGTGAAATGGTATCTCATTGTGGTTTTAATTTGCATTTCTCTGACGGTTAGTGATACTGAGCATCTTTTCATGATAATTGTAATTTTAAAAAATAGGTTTCACCATTGTTTGGAATGACCTACAATTCAATTCATCTTATCACAGAAGCCATGAATAAGGCTATGAAAGAAAATGGACAGGCTAGTGCTGCCAGTCTGGTTCAGCATTCCAGAAATATGCAGTTGTATGGATTCAACCAGTTGATAAAGACAGATTCAAATGGAAATAGAATTGCAAAATATGTAATCCTGGACACCAACTGGAAAGAATGGGTACTGCATAGTGCTTACACTGTGGACATGGAAATGGAGCTCCTACAGTTCGGAGGAACTCCCATTCACTTCCCTGGTGGCAGGCCCCCTTGGGTAGATGCCAAATGCTGGTTTGCAGAGGGAAGACCTGCCAAGGAGGTAAGTGATGGAAAATCACTGGTAGTCAATCTGATTTATTTGGGTTACAAGGGAACCACTTTAGGGAAAGGCATATTTTAATACTGAACAGTCATAGAATCAACCATTTGCATTCAGAGGACATAAATATCTTGGCACCCTATGTAGTCATTTTAAAATAATAAGGACAATGAGAGGTATTTTGCAGCCTTGAATAATCACCCACAATTGAAAAGGTTCCACCTCTTTGTTTTCATTTTAAAATCTTATTTTTAAATTACAGCTTATATTCAATATTATTTTGTATTAGTTTCAGGTATACAGGATAATGTTTAGACAATCATATTCTTTACCAAGTAGTCCACCTGATATTTCAAGTACCCACCTGGCACCATACACAGTTATTACAATATTACTGACTATATTCCCTATGCTGTACTTTTCATCTCATGACTATTATGTAGCTACCAATTTGTAGTTCTTAATCCCTTCAACCTTTCCATCCAGTCCCCCAGCCACCCTTCCACCTCACAACCCTGAGTCTTTTCTCTATATTCCCCAGTTGTTTTAAAAATGATCCTACTCCCAGAGGGCTTACTCTAATAAAAGGAAGGCATGGGACTTCTCCTTGATCTTTTGTAGGCTGCTATTTCTCCCCCTGCTAGAAAGATCATCTGTCCTTCCCTTGGTATATCCAAATCCCGTTGATCAGGTTCCACCACAGAAATGCCATATTTACATCCTCTCCTCTCTGAAATCCCATTGAACTAAAAGTCTATACCTCATAACTTAGCATAAAATTCATTTTCAATTGTTTCTTATATATTGATTGTGTCTCCCCCTCCCAAACAGACTACTCCTGGAGGGCAGGGAACATAGTTAATAATTCTTACGGTCCCCAACTGCCTGACATAGTTGGCATTCAATAAATACTTGTGGTTTCATTGACTAATGGAACTCCTCTGGCCTGAGGAAGAGGGGCAACTCCACCAAGTCCTTGGGAGCCAGAGGGGAACATTGGAAGGATCCATATTCTTGCTTTGTAAGTGTATAGCACAACCTTTTAAAACCAAATGCATATATTTGAAATAGACTTTCATTTCTATTTTTCTTTTTAAAAAATATATTTCATTGATTATGTTATTATAGTTGTCCCATTTTTTTCTCCCCTTTATTCCCCTCCACCCTGTACCAGCATTTCCCCAGCTTAGTTCATGTCCATGGGTTGTACATATAAGTTCTTTGGCTTCTCCATTTCCCATCCTCCTTCTGTCTATTTTGTACCTACCATTTATATTTCTTATTCTCCGCACCTTTCCCCCCACTGTCCTCCCTCCCCCTCCCCACTGATAACCTTCCATGTGATCTCTATTTCTGTGAATCTGTTCCTGTTCTAGTTGTTTGCTTAGTTTGTTTTTGTTTTTGTTTTTGTCTTTTTAGGTTTGGTTGTTGATAGTTGTGAGTTTGTTGCCATTTTACTGTATATACTTTTGATCATCTTTTTCTTAGGTAAGTCCCTTTATAACATTTCATATAATAAGGGCTTGGTGATGATGAACTCCTTGAACTTGACCTTATCTGGGAAGAACTTTATCTGCCCTTCCATTCTAAATGATAGCTTTGCTGGATAGAGTGATCTTGGATGTAGGTCCTTGCTTTTCATGATTTGAATACTACTTTTCAGCCCCTTCTTGCCTGCACAGTTTCTTTTGAGAAATCAGCTGACAGTCTTATGGCAACTCCTTTGTAGGTAACTGTCTTCTTTTCTCTTGCTGCTTTTAAGATTCTCTCCTTGTCTTTAATCTTGGGCAATGTAATTTTGATGTGCCTTGG
Organism: Phyllostomus discolor; assembly: GCF_004126475.2. Lineage (NCBI taxonomy): Eukaryota > Metazoa > Chordata > Mammalia > Chiroptera > Phyllostomidae > Phyllostomus > Phyllostomus discolor. The sequence goes on from NC_050198.1 coordinate 53,473,046, forward strand.
TGTGTGCTTCCTTGGGTCCAACTTCTTTGGGACTCTCTGAGCTTCCTGGACTTCCTGGAAGTTTATTTCCTTTGTCAGATTAGGGAAGTTCTCCTTCATTATGTTTTCAAATAAGTTTTCAAATTCTTGCTGTTCCTGTGCTCCTTCTGGCACCCCTATGATTTGGCTGATGGGAGGTTTAAGGTTGTCCCAGAGGCTCCTAAGCCTCTTCTCATTCTTTTGAATCCTCGTTTCTTCATTCTGTTCTGTTTGAATGTTTATTTCTTCCTTCTGCTCCAAATCATTGATTTAAATCCCAGTTTCTTTCCCTTCACTGTTGGTTCACCATAAATTTTCCTTTATTTTACTTAGCAGAGCTTTCATTTTTTCCTCTAATTTGCAACCAAATTCAACCAACCCTGTGAGCATCCTAATTACCAGTGTTTTAAACTGTGCATCTGATAGGTTGACTATCTCTTTGTCACTTAGTTGTATTTTTCTGGAGCTTTGATATGCTCTTTCCTTTGGGCCATATTTTTTGTTGTTGTTTGTTTCAGTGCACTTGTTACATAGTAAGGGGTGGAACGTTAGGTTTTGGCCAGGGCTGGGCAACCCACATCACTGGGTGGTGGCACTGATTGTGGAGGAGGGGTCTGAGAGGGAATAATGCCACTTGCTCAGCTGTTGACTGGCTTTCAGTCACTCCCTCCACTACCTGCACATAAATTGAGCCCTTCTGGTGCTAATTCCTGGGTGGATGGGCTTGTGTACATTCTAGGATCCTCTGGGTCTCTCCAATAAACTCTCCTATGAGGCTAGGAGTTTCTTCTGCTGCCTCAACTCCCACAGGTTTTTTCAGAGATTTTGAGGCTTCATTTCCCCATGCTGGAACCTTGTGTTGCATGGTCTGTCTTGCTCCCCAGTTGTTCCTTCCAGTTTATCTGCATGAAAATATGGGACTGCCTGGTCCTCCAGCCACTGCCTTGCCATGAGTCCTCTTCACCCCAGCTGCCTGTCTCTGCCCCTCCTGATGGTCTGGATGAATGTTTTTTCTTTAACTCATTGGTTGTCGGGCTTACATACAGTTCGATTTTCTAGCAGTTCTGGTTATTTTTTGTTTTTAATTTGTTGTTGTCCTTCTTTTTGTTGTATGAGGAGGCAAAATGTATCTACCTATACCTCCATCTTGGCTCTGTATTTTGCTTTCATTTGACATACTCAACTACCTATTTACTTGTGTCATCACATATTTTCCCCTTGAAATGTTAGTAATCAATCCAAATATTTAGATTTTCAAGAGGCCAATTTATATCCTGATGAAAACACCACTTATCAAATCTGGACTCACTCTTAAAGAACAAGTGCTATATTTTTCATCAAAGACTCATGAGGTTGTCCTGGCCAGGTAGCTCAGTTGGTTAGAGCATTGTTCCAATACTCCAAAGTTGTGGGTTCAATCCCCAGTCAGGGCATGCACAAGAATAAACCAATGAATGCATAACTAAGTGTAACAACAAATACATGACTCTCTCTCTTAAATCAATAAGTAAAAATAAAAAAAACCTTACTACATCTATGGGATCAGGGGAATTAAAAAGGTCTTTTATTTTATGAAGGCAACATAATACTTAGCTTTCACAAGTGAGCTAACATATTTATTCTGAAGAACTAAGAACTAAGAATAAATAAATAAATCTCTATTGCTGTCCAACTTAAAGTAAGGTACTCAAAGTTTTCCATTCATGGACTTTTTTTCTCCAAAGAAATACCCAGGTCAGCCTTAATCCATGTGATTTGTAATTGTCAGGGTGGGGGTGGTTTTGCTTCAGAAGAGTGAAATTGCTTTCTGTGTCTGTAAAGTCAACAAGACAGACTGTACTGTAGAAAAATGGAGTTTAGGTAGATGTAGCTTGATTTTAGAGTTACCAGAAAGCATGGGGAGTTGCTCTGTGGTGCTTTTTATTTATAGCCTCTCTCTGATAATGCAATCCTTCCTCTGCCTCTTGTTCTTTGCAGATTTCAACCCTGTTTTTGCCATGATGGTCTACCTTGTTTTGCTCATAACCCTTCTGTCTATTAATGGATTTGTTTACTTTATAAGGTACATTTTTGTTTCTTTTTTTGTACCTAAAAATATAAGCCCATAATAACCCTGTTAATACTGATTTCTAGGAAGTCATGTTGCAGTATAATACCCTCATTACATGACCCACTAATTTTCTTTTTCCTATAGTGATTTACCACCCCTATAAACCCCATTTAGGGTGAAGAGTTTTCAAGATGTCAAGAATAATTTCCTCAGCTGTGTTGTCAGTGTTGTGGCTTGTGAGTAAATCTGTCTCTCAACACTATTATAAAATAAGAGAACTAGTACTTCAGGGATTATCTACTCTCTGTCTGTGCTCTTTTTTCCACTGGCAGCATCTTCTATAACCATCTCCTTCCCTAAATGGTATGGACTTGTAGGGAATGGAGTAGAGGTATTTTAACAAGTTCCAAGAATTAGGCAGAATTAGCTAGAATCCAATATTTAGGGATAGTGATACTAACTCACAAGATTGTAATGTGGACTAAATAAAGTCCCTAGAATAATACCTGGCTCATAGTATGTGCTCATGAAATTGCAAGTCTCACCTTCTTTCCAAGCAGGTGAGACTATCCCGCTGACTGTTGGGAGTTCATAATCCTCACTTTAACATTCATGGCTTTTGCCCAGAGTATTGTATTCCAGATTTTTACTGTTTTTCTTCCTTGGACCAAAGCTCTCATAGGTAATCATTAACATCATCATTGTCACCATTCTTTGTCTTCATCCATCAGGTCCTTAATAGGTGACCAACTATTCTCATAAATTAATTCAGGATCAGGGATAAATGGCTGAAGGTGGTTTACTATACACCCTTTTTTTTTAAAAAAAAATAATCTTTGCATTTTAAGAGTTAGACCATACCTTATACTAGGATGATTTAGGAAAAATGAAAAATGAACTCAACCACAACTCTCTCACTCTACACATTCCACCCAACAAAGAACACCTTTGTTATCTCTTTGTAAGGGTAGTTCTGTTAACAATGTGCTACAAAATTGGTAGGGAATGGAGTGCATTTATTTTGGTGAGTTTCAAGAAAGACAGTCTAGACACTTCCCCAAGGAGGACATGCAGAGGGCCCGGAGACACATGAAAAGATGCTCAGCATCACTAACTATCAGAGAGATGCAAATTAAAACCACAATGAGATACCACCTCACACCAGTCAGATTGGCCATCATAGACAAGTCAACAAACAACAAGTGTTGGAGAAGATGCAGAGAAAAGGGAACTCTAGTGCACTGTTGGTGGGAATGCAGACTGGTGCAGCTACTGTGGAAAACAGTATGGAATTTCCTCATAAAACTAGAAATTGAACTGCCTTTTGACCCAATAATTACACTGCTGGGATTATACCCTAAGAGCCCTGAAACACCAATCCAAAGAAAACTATACACCCTAGTGTTCATAGCACCACAATTTACAATAGCCAAGTGCTGGAAGCAACCTAAGTGCCCATCAGTAAATGAGTGGATCAAAAAATTACGGTACATTTACACAATGGAATTCTATGCAGCAGAGAGAATGAAGGAGTTTATACCTTTTGCAACAGCATGGGTGGAACTGGAAAGCATTATGCTAAGTGAAATAATCCAGACAGTGAAAGACAAATGCCATATGATCTCACCTTTAACTGGAACATAATCAACAAAAGAAAAGTGCAAACAAAATATAACCAGAGATGTTGAAATTAAGAACAATCTAACAGTAGCCAGAGGGGAGTGGCGAGGGAACAGTGGGGAGAAGGGTTTTCAGAAACTACTATAAGGGACACATGGACAAAACCAAGGGAGAGGGTGGAAGCAAGGGAGGGAGGTGGGTTTGGCTGGGGTTTTGGGGGAGGGGTGCGGAGAAAATGCAGACAGCTGTAACTGAACAGCAATAAAGTAATTTATTTAAAAAACATAAAATGTCAAAAAAAGAAGAAAGACTTTCTAAAGTGCATTGAACACCTGTATAAATTTGGACCAGACATTAAACCTCTATTGGCCAGAATTTTCTCATTTTAAAATAAAGGCATTGGTTTAGATGATCTTTAAGAGCCCTTCCAGCTATAATATTCTGATGACTGTGAAATCCTGGATTGGAACACTAACAGGGTTAGCTCTTAGTGTTTAATATGTTGGCATTGCTGTGAAAAACAACAACAATGACAAAATTATCTATTCTCACTGGAATTAGAAACTTGATAAAGCCACACAGAGTAGTAGATAGCTTATGAATTGGTAAAACACACTTGATAGATGTTGATGGCAGATGGCACCAGAATGTTACTGGTGATGTTAGACCTTGGTCCTTGAGTTTGGCTAAAACACAATTCAGAGCCAAGAACTCTGGCATAAGAAATTTATTTAGAAAGTCACAGAGATAGAAGAAGTGAGCCAATTGGGCTGCATGGTCTCAGAAAACAAGTTACAGAGGCAAAGGAAGTGTCCTTGGAGCTTGGAAAAAAGAAAGGCAAAGAAAATGAGCCTGTGGGAAGGAAAGGAGGAAAGGCAGGGGTGTGCTTCAGAGAGAGTGCACATTGGGTCCTTTGTCTTAAGCAGTTTTACATGTTTTCCAAAGGCGGAGATTTTAGAGGAGGTCTCAGGGGAAGATCTCAATAGAATATTCATCAGCTTTCCAGGTGTGTCCTTTCAGGTTTGTGGTTTCTACTGATTGGTCAGTACCAAGGCATGAGGTTATTGGTCATTGCAGTTGGTCCTGTGTCAGCCATGGTGTTACTTCATCTGTTTTGCTGCTTTATGGTGCCTGGGAAATTCAACTGAGGCCTAGATGTTATCTCTGGTTTGACCAAAACACTGTCTCAGTGGTCAATAGACCCGAGGCTTTTTTCCTAAGATTATTTGATATGGGCCAGAACCTCATTATCTGGAGAGCTTAATGCTTAAGAGAGGGGTCATGCAAGGGCTTGTATGGGAGTTATATTTGGATATTCTCTAGCCCCCTTATTCCTCCTCTAATAGAGTCTAACATGACTAATGACATACCAGGGGAGGAAAGATCAGGGGAGGTGCCAAACCAAATGACCAGTGATATGAAAGGACAGGGAGTCTAAACTGCTATGGGAGGAAATGTCACCCTCGGGCAAGGTCCCATCCTATAATACTTGTTTACCTAATTTTGCTTATTGCCTAGCTTCCTACTGTATCAATGAAGACATGACTTCAAAGGAAGTTTTTTTTTTATGTCCGTGACTGCAACATATTCCTACTCACAACAGAAATTTAGTGTCTTTAATTTAGCTGCTGCCAAAGAATAAAGTATTTAATTAACATTATTAGCTACTTAGCGAAAATAAATTCCATTCAATCAAAAAGCTTCCCCCTTTAGGGAGATTTGAGGAGTAATAGACTCTGGCTTCCCAATGCCAAAACATCCCATGGTAAGGTGGCAAATCGAGTCACTCAGCTGTTGGTGTTAGCTGTTATGCCCCCCTCAAAAGACTGGTCTCATGAGTCGTTCCCATGGAATGGACTGGTTCTTTGGGCTTAGAATGAGCCCAATCTACAATTCTTGGTAAGGGAAGGAAAAATAAAAAAACATGGAGTTGGGGGATTTGTTTTGGAGCTTGTGACTGAAGGGCAAAGAAAATTGGAGAGGAAACTGATTATAGATGGACATGATTAGTTAGAGATGAAAATGACTGGAGATGAAAATGAGTTTGAGGCAGTTGGTACTTGAATTGGTCACCAAAAACTCAGAGATGGGACAAAAAAGTGCATCATTTTTCAGAGTCACTTGGTTCTTGGTTCTTCAGCTAACAAAGCACAAAAGCCATCCTCTCTTTGATGGTGACTTCCCTCTCTGCCCACATGGCTCTCTTTAATCAGAGGAGCTGAGTGGCTGATGAGTTTCTGTAATAGATGGTGATTATGTGCAGGATAGTGATTCTCTGTTCCTTCATTTTCTGTGTTTTGATTGTTTAAGTCTTTTTCAGAAAGAAAGGTGTCCAAAGAACCCAACCACCCCAAAACAAAGGATTCTTTGAATTCCTCCTTTTTCCTCATCTGAAACAGATTGCCTCTCCTTTCCATAGGGCTCCCTTGTGCTTCATAATACTAATGATCATAATGATAAAATGAGCCCTTATACTTTCATAGTGCTTCTTGCTTTTCAAAGTACTTTCACATGCATTATTTAATTTGATTTTCAAAATAAATATATAAAAGCAGATAATGCAAGGACAATTATCTCACTAAATAGATGAGGACACTGGGGCAGGAAGAGGTTAAATTTTTTATCCAAGGTCATATGGCTAATTAATGACAGAATCTGAATAGGTCTTTGGATTGGGAGTCCAGTTCCTTTTCTGCTTGTATGTATTCTGTAGCATGATTATTTTGACAGGTGTGTTTGCTTTAAGACAATTCACTACACACATGAAACAGATAAGTTAGGGAGTGATGATTTATTTTGCCAAAAGATTCATGGGGTCTACCCAAAAATTCACTATAGGGCTCTTTTAATGTTCTCTGCAGTGTGGCAGCTCCCACAGTGATAACAGTCATATTTGTTGGCAGACCATTAGAAACATATTGTGTATTTACAAACCAGTGGAATCAATGAGAAAAACTGACTGGGTTGCTGGTATTTAAAACTGCAGTGACATTGGCCCTGGCTGGTGTGGCTCAGTGGGTTGACTGCTGGCCTGTGAACCAAAGGGTCTCTGGTTCAATTCCCTGTCAGGGCACATGACTGGGTTGTGGGCCAAGTCCCTGGTGTGGGGCACGCGAGAGGCAACTGCACATTGATGTTCCTCTCCTTCTCTTTCTCCCTCCCTCCCCCTTTCTCAAAAACAAAACAAAACAAACTTCAGTGACATTGTATATTTCTTAAAGCAACTTGATAAAACACTTTGATTCAGTGGTTGTTTTCCCCACTCTGAAACTCAGCTTTAGTATATTCCATAGGGTGACCATTAAGGGTTATGGAAAAAGTAAGTCAAACTGTAGCTGTCAGACCCACAAGACAGAACAAAACAACCATGTGAACTGATCCAAGATTCTCTCCAAGTCCTCAAATTGACCTACTTGGCTATGTGGTTAGAGATCATAAACTCATATGTATCTAGTAGCAGATTTGTAAGAAATAATTACATTTACTGCAAATTAATGGGCACTTGGAGAGAATCAGGTTTAAACTGGGTCTATGTAATTCTGAGACAAGAGACCAATTCAGTAAAAGAAAAAACAAAACCCAGTCTTCCCAGTTGTTTGGAATCATGTAGACAAAACAACCAACTGATTGAATTTTTTCACTTTTCAAACTGCTGCTTTGGCAATGTATATATGCAACTTTGCAAGACAAGTGGTCTCGTGGGCAGAAATCTGGGCCCACAGCCAGGGACCAAGGATTTCAGTTCCAGCTCTGCCTCAGGCCAGGGGATCTCACACAATTTGCTTGATGTTGTTTTTATCTTTAATGTGGTCTTATGTCTGTATAATGGAGATTAATGATTCTTAGCCCTGGTATTATTAGAATATACACTATAGCATGTGAGAAAAGGTGTTGAGTTCTTTAAAAGTATTTAGAGGTGATGTTTTGGAATATGCCCTTGTGATGGGAACACCACTTTTTTGGTCTCAGATGCCATCCCTATGCAACACCTTCATCCCTTCCTTTGATGTTTCTTCAATAGCATTTTCATTTTTCTCTTTTGGTCTTTGTAATTCTGCAAGTTGTGAGGACCAGAGTTCCTGCCTCTCTTTGCTGTAGGTACTACAGTAAAGATCCAGGTGTGGTTATTCCCTCAATTATCTTGTGTATTCTTAAACTTCTATCATAGGACAAATGTACCTTGGGTTTGAAAAACATGAAGCCCTCTATGACCCTCTGATATTATGCCTGTTTTAGCCATCATATAAATAAAATCCAGCTGACTAAAGGGCTGAACAGAATTCTACTGACTTTGGAGGATGTGACATTTATCAAGCCTCATTTTGGCAGTAAAGTAAGGAGCTTCCCTTTTTCTTGCTGAACTGTCCAATATGGCATCCACAAGCCACTAGTGACTACTGAGCACTTGACATGTGGCTAGTCTGAATTGAGGTGTACTGTAAGACTAAAATACACACTGGATTTCGAAGACTACAAAAACGTAAAATATCTCATTAAATTTTAAAAATATATTAATTACATCTTAAAATGATAGTACTTTGGATCTATTGGGTTAAAGTATATTGTTAAAAGTAATCTCACCTTTTTTTTCTCATGTTTTTGTAATATACCTACTAGAAAACTTAAAATTACATAGGTGGCTCATGTTATATTTCTATTGGACAGTGTCATCTTAGGACAGTTATGTATAAGTGATGTAGTACACTTTGAGCTACAGGGTAGTTTTGAGTTCATATATCCCTTTTTTGTACATTTGGACTCAACATTTGATTGCTAGTTCCACAAGGTCAATGGTACATCTGTTGTTGTTTTTTTAATGTTAGCCCAAAGACTTGACATGGTGCTGATAGTATAGTAAGTGTTTGTAAAAGTTTTGTGATTGAATCAACTGCTGAAAGAGAGTTGAGCCTCCCCAGGGGTTCTGTTCTGATTGTGACTGTGTTGTAATTGGCTATCTTTATTGAGTGCCTGCTACTATGTACTGGTCCTGTGCTAGAGATGGCATAAAGTCCCTGTCTTAAAGGAGGTTATAGTGAAGTCAGAGAAGCAAATCATGCTACACAAAAAAGTTGATAGAAACCCTATTAAACAAAAGACAGTATAAATATGGTAGAAGTTCAGAGGAAACAGGTAAGTGGAGAAAGGCTTTTCAGAGACCCAGCGCTGAAGCTATGTCTTAAAGAAGGAAGGATAAGATTTTTCTAGATCATGGGTCTGAAACTTGTAATCACTTTTGTTCATCCCTTATGGTTACAAAAATCAGTAGCCAGATTTTTGAAATTATGAGGTTACACATAAGAACCTGGATTTCTGAGTGATTTTTATAAGGTTGGATGATCTATCAACCTTGGGTATCATTGTGACAATTGGAACTTGGTAGTAGGAACTCTTTTTGGAAAATCCATGCTTTCTGCAGTTTGACAGTTCCCAACACTCTCTATTGCTCTATGCTCAGCCTATTTCATCAATTTATAGTACCCATCTGGCCTCTATAGGCATCCTAAGCAGAGAAAACAGTATAAACAAAGCTTGGAAAAGATAATGTGTGGAGAATAGTTTGTCAAATATAGGGGGCAATGGAAGAGTGTGCCTTTCTGTGCCCTGTATATAGCCAAAATAAAGACCTTAGTCTTTGCAAATTCTAGTATTGTGTTGTCAAGAGGTAGGGAGAAGATGCAAACATGTCATATTACTCCTATATGCTATTTACTTTTGCTACACCCATGTACAAGATCTTAGAATTAATTATCTATGTGACCAAACTGATCATTTGCCTAAATATGACACTGTAATGTGTACTTTAATTAGTTGGCTGGGTGAGAATGGATTTGCAGGGTAATAGTCTAAGCAGTTGGAATCAAATAAAATGTTCAGCTGTTTGATTTAATTTTAATTACAACACTAACTCTTACTTGTTTAAATAATCAGATCCTGCTGAAAGGTTGATATCATGTTCCTGGAAATGTATTGTTGAATGCTAAAATTATTACTCTGACTTAAAGCTGTATTCTGCCCTCATGTAATAAAAATGTATTGATGACAGCCTTTATTTGTGAAGCCACCTGAGGTGGTGGAATTCGTCTGGATTTGCCACACTGAATATGCCTTGTATGAAATTTCCCACCACAATTAGAAAGGGTAGATACTGAAGTGCAAGCTCTAAAGCAATCTCAATATATAATGTGATACTAAAAAAAAAAAACAAGTATTCAATGCTGTGATAATATTTTTATCCAGAAATGGATGATTAGTAATAGAAGCAGATGGCTGTGAGTTATTTTGTATAAATAGCAATATAGAGTATAGTTTTTATCAAAAGCAATAAACCTATTTTTGTAATATATCTATTTTAAGTATATTTTATTGATTATGTTATTAGAATTGTCCCATTTTCTCTACTTTGTCCCCCTCTGTTGGGATCTGCCCTGCCTGGTCTCAGGAAGCTGTAACCCCCGACAGCTCAGGCTGAGTAAGAGACCTCTGAACCAGGAGACACTAAGGAGACAAAACTTATTTCCCTGGCATGAACACTGCCTGTTCTGTGCCAGCTCCCATTGTATGATCGGCAGTCAATGATGGGTAACAATTCTCTAAAAAGAGGATGAATCTAAGACAGACCCAATCATGTGGGAAAGCCCTCAGGGAAGAGACTCAGGGGGCTGTGGAAATGAAGGGGTGATGGACATTGACCCCTGCCCCCTTGGCTTTGACAAAGCCTGAGTCCTTGTTCTAGCTGTGAGAAATCCAAGTCTCCCAGCTGCCTTTGTCTCCTCTGCCCGACTCAGGCCTGCAGAAATAACAGGGGTGGTGCAGTCCAGACCAGAGTTGGGGGACCCTTGGGGTAATCAGACCTGGGACATAGAGTATGCAAGATTCTGTGAGACCTGCTTGCTGGAGGATGCTCTTGAATTAGAATATGAAGGCACGGGTAGGAAACGAAACTAGCCTTTTAGGTCCTGTAGTCTTTTTAAGTGATAAAACCCCAAAATCTCAGCCCAGAATCCCAGCGTGAGTTCTTCCAGCCCCTTTGAAAGCTACCTATTCATTTGATCTTCCCTGCCAGACTGTAATCCACAAACTGTATCTGTGTTCTTAATAAAAGCCTGCTCGGGTGGGAAAACGGGGTGCTCTCCACTAGAGTGGCCATGCCACTCCTATTCCTCCACAGGACTCGCTAGTCCATGTGTATGTTTTCTCGTATCATGAGCAGCTGCAGCATTTGTGGTCACTGCTGGCCAGTGGCTGCCTCACCCCTCCACCTGGTACCCCCATTTCCTCCAGCAATCCCCCCATTAATTCATGTCCATGGGTCGTACATATGAGTTCTTTGGCTTTTCCACTTTCCATACTATTCTTAATATCCTCTGTCTATTCTGTACCCACCAACTATGCTTCTTATTCCCTGTACCTTTTCCCCCATTCTCCTCCCCCTCCCCACTGACAACTCTCTGTGTGATCTTCATCTCTATGACTCTGCTTCTGTTCTAGTTGCTTGCCCAGTTTGCCTTTCTTTATTTAGATTCTATTGTTGATAGTTGTGAGTTGGTTGTCATTTTACTGTTCATAGTTTTGATCTTTTCCTTAGATAAGTCCCTTCAACATTTCATACAACAAGGGCTTGGTGATGATGAAATCTTTTAGCTTTACCTTGTCTGGGAAGCACTTTATCTGTACTTCCATTCTAAATGATAGCTTTGCTGGATAGAGTAATCTAGGTTGTAGGACCTTGTTTTTCATCACTTTGAATACTTCTTGCCAGTCCCTCCTAGGCTGCAAAATTTCTTTTGAGAAATCAATTGACAGTCTTATGGGAACTCCTTTGTAGGTAATGCTCTGCTTTTCTCTTGCTGCCTTTAAGATTTTCTCTTTATCTTTAACCTTTGGAATTTTAGTTATGATGTGTCTTGGTGTGGTCCTCTTTGGGTTCAACTTGTTTGGGACTCTCTGTGCTTCCTGGACTTACATGTCTGTCCTTCACCAAATTAAGGAAGTTTTCTGTCATTATTTTTTCAAACAAGTTTCCAATTTCTTGCTTTTCCTCTTATTCTGGCATCCCTATGATTTGGATGTTTGTATGTTTGGAAATGTCCCATAGGCTCCTTAGACTATCCTCAGTTTTTTTTTAATTATTTTTTCTTCTTGCCGTTCTGCTTGAATGCTTTTTTTCTTCCTTATGTTCCAAAGCATTGATTTGAATCTTGATTTCTCCTCTACTGTTTGGGTCCCTGTAGACTTTTATTTATTTCACTTAAGGTAACCTTAATTTCTCCCTGAGTCTTTTTTATCCTATTTCCATACTCAGTGAGTTCTTTGAGCACCTTTATAAGCAGTGTTTTGAACTCTGATTCTGATAGGTTTGCTATCTCCATTTCATTTAGTTCTTTTTCTGGTGTTTTGTTCTGTTCTATAATTTGGGCCTTATTTCTTTGTCTCCTCAATCTGGCAGTCTCCCTGTGTTTTTGTATATTAAGTGGAGGTGCTTTGGTTCCCCTGTCAGTGTACCTGTTACATTGTAAGGGGAAGAGTCTTAGGTATTCACTAGGGAAGTACAACCCAGTTGGTCACTTTGTGGCACTGTGTGTGGGGTTTGGGGGAGGGGTAAGAGAGGGAATAATGCTGCTTGCTTGGCTCTTGCCCATTTCCAATCACTTCCCCACTTCCTGCAAGTGTCTGGCATCCTTCCAGTTGCTGCCCTGGTGCTGATTCCAAGAGTGGCTGGATTCTATGACCCTGTGGGATCTTTAAATGGACTCTTCTGAGAGAGTGGCAAGTCTACCTATGCCTCCATCTTGGCTGGAAGCCAATAAATCTATTTTTTAAAGCCTTACTTCTTTGGTGGTATCCATGTCAGAATGACAGTTCATAACTGTTGACTAAATGTTTTGGCTCTACAGTACCCAAATAATAAACATTGCTCAATTTTGGACTGAATTAGCCTTTTCTTTCTACAGGCCTTGCAATAGTCCAGTAATGTCTATAAAACCTCCACCTATACCTTCTCACTTTCCTACTGAGGTACAAAATATATTTGGGTTCCATACAGTTCTCACTAGATCACTATAAATAGCAGAATAGTACTTTCTTCAGATGAACAAAGTGCCTGGGATTTTAAAATGCTGTTCATTATGACAGACCTTTTCTTTCATTATGACAGACCATGTGCTTATATTTTGACATAATGGGAGAAAAAAAGCAATCACCATTCTTCACCATATGAGTGAGAAAAATTAATAGTGACAGATCAATACCCTTATAAAGAATGCCCTTTTTATTTTTAGTTTTACTATTTTGGCCCAGATTGAAAAGGATGGCATTGTCCTAGGAGAACATAACTCTTGGCCTCCAGATTTTTTGGCACTTACCTTGTATCACACATCCTGAAGGGAAAAGAAAGGGGGCTGTGCAGTCACAAACTTGTAGCTGGCTGTGTCTAATCAGTCAAGAAGCAAAGCCAAGAATTCCATGCAAATTGAATGTCTGAAAGTATAAACTCTTTGTGAATATAGAATTAATTCAGTCCAGAAAAATTAGCAGGTTTGAAGAAGTCAGGTCAGGAAAGGAAGTTTTTAGAGGAAAGTGAAGCTGAAGATCAAATGTTTATGAATTTTGGCAGATTCTCTTGCTTTCTCCTTTGCCCTTAATAGAGAGGCCTATATCTGAATGTACACATCTAAGTACTCCTACTGAAGTAAGAAAATAAATAATGAAAAGGAAGAATTAATAACGAAGGGATTCCTCTCTGCCCTTGCTCTGATGTAAGAGTGAAGAGTCAAGTTTTATATCTTGTCTGAATCTTGAGCTGTTGGGATTTCAACACATAAGGGGAATAGGTATAGTTTACTATTGCCTTGGTTTTGTTATATGTTATCTTGGTAAAATTAATATAGGTCTAAAGCAAGTAGTGATCTTCAGTTTATCAAAGACCATTAAGGGCAGAATGTGTAAAAGTACTTAAAATTAAATTTGTTTGGCAAGTAAGACTGAAGCAAAGCATGATGTGATAGAAAGAACACAAGGACAGCAAATGTAACATCTACATTCTTCTTCCAGTACCTACATCCCTCTCTAGGTGTCTGTTTCCTCATTATAAAAGGAGGGTGTTAGAGTTGCAGGTGGGAGCTGGCCTAGATAGTATCAAATGTAACTACTAACTCTGACTTGCTATAACTCTAAAAGAGACATATTTGGAGACATGGAGAAAAATATGAGGAACCTGTTGATTTATTATTTCTTCATGTGAAATAAGTCTTCAGGTTCAGTTGAAGATAAAATTAATTAATTTTAAAGGTTTACATAGATTGCAGATAACTCTTCCTTTTGTCATTCAACTGTGCACTTCCTAGCCCTCTGCTGCCAAACTTAAGTGTACATGTTAACAAATCAAGCAAGAGGGAATTTGACCTTTTAAAGCGCTAGACTCATAAATCATAGGGAGATGACTTACTAACTCTCTATCATTTTAGTGCTTCATGGGATACCTTCTGCCATTGATCTTACCTGCACAAAGAAGGATGCCATTGAAGATTGTATTAAAAAAAAGCCAGCCCTGAAAGACAGAAGGGTGGGATTCTGTCCTAGTTCTGCAATTGATTTCTTTCAAAATGCTAGTTATTTATCTTTTTCTCATTTTTGTCTATAAATGAGGGTCTCAGGTTAGATTATGCCTAGTGTTCTTTTTTTGCCCTTCCAAATCTATGATTCTAATCCTCTCCAGGACATGGAAATACCTGCAAGTATTTACCTTTCTTTTGTGGTATAAAGAGGTAAACCATGGTACCAATCCTGGCCTAAAAAAAGTACTGGGAATAGGGAAAATGAATCAACCTCATGTTTACAGAATTTAATTCATATAGTTACTTTTTTTGGAATACAAAAGAAAGAAAACAGGTAAACACAGTATCTATACCATAGCTCAGTATTCTGTCCTAAATCATGAGAATTTTGTTTATAATTTTTTTTCCTAATATACTCACAGGGAGGAAGTCATGCCATTGTAAGCTTCCAGATTACATCAGGGGTCCAAAGTGGGAGGTCCCTAAAGCTCTCATTTTCTTCAGGGTGTCTAACTCCAGCTACCTATGGAAACTCCAACATGACAATTTAGGAGGTAGGATAATCTGCTTTCTAATCTGTTGCCTCCTTGCGTTTTAAAATGAATCAGTGATTTAGGATTTAGTCTGTGGGCTAAAAATATTGAGACTTTTGGTAAGTCTTCTCAGGTTTTTTTCTGTTATTCCCTTATAGACTTGTTTGGTTGACATTTTTGACAATGATTATCCTCAGCAACTAATCTACTTTCTTATAACTTAATTGAGTTTTCAACTCCATTATTTACTATGCATGTAGAAAAAGCTGTGAGACCCAAACACTTAATCATATCACTCCTTCCAAAAGATATAGATGTAATAATAGAAGAAATGACTTTTTAAGTCAACTTTGTGACAGGATGTCTAGATAAATGTTTGGGTAGAGTAGAGTTTAGGTGAATCCTTCTTTTCAAATGCTAGTTGTTCTTTTTATACTTGTTATCTTATAATATCATTGAAATAGTATTTTTTGAAATTATTAATTCATTTAGTTTTTAACCTGCACTGACTCTGATAGTAACAGGTTGCCTTCTGCTGTGTAAAATAGAAATCTTTTTATTTCACTCAAGTTTCTGTCTTTCAAACTTTAAGAGGCCACCTCTGACCCCTTGTTCTAAGATACTGGAATTTGGCAACCAGAACAAATCTTGTATCAGTTGGAGAGATGAATTGTTTCTTCTCAGGAGGAAAGAGTTAAGCAGGGGATACAAAGGAAACTAGACTGCCTTTCTGTCCCTTTTAAGTGAGGCCATCCCAGTATGGTTTCCTTGTTTTGTTTGAAGATACTCCCAAAAGCATCAAACACTGTCAAATTCCATAGTAACTACAAAGAAAGTCCAAAACAAGGCAGAATGGGTTATTTAATTATCTACCACACTGGGTTTTCCAAGTGAATGTTGTCATCCAGTAGATAAATAATTGACAGGGGCTTAAAGCACCAAAATTGGCATGGTATACATTTGCTCAGCGTAGCTCAGTGATTTGACTTAAATTTGTGGCAGAAAACCTCTGGATCTCATCTTGAACTTAATTTGCTTTAAGTGTAAACTTGAGATGTTGGGAAATTGATGGTTCTACTGTGTCAAAGACTAAAGATAAGATAGTCACATAGCTTTTGGATGTCAAATGGTATGGGCTGATGGTTTTATACATATATTGACATCTCTAATATTCTGAAGTAAATCTCAATTACTTAAGGCAATCTCTTTGTTTTTAATCTATAAAAATAGGGGTTGAACTGAATTCTTAATCTTGGTTGCTTACTAGAATCTCCATAGGAAACTTTAAAAAATACCTATGCCCTGGCTTCACCCCTAGTAACTTTGATTTATTTGGTAGGGGGTGGGCCTAGGCATTGGCAGTATTTAAAAGTTCCTTTATATGTGCAGCTAGGGTTGAGAATTGCTGGATTAAGACACATCTAAAAGCCTTCTATGGCTGGGATATGTCATGATTCTCTGATTCTATGGAATAATCTATGTGTTGAATTGTGGTATGTTTTATTTCGTGGAGTGGGAAGATTATAGTGTAGAATTAGAAAAAAAAATAAACATTTGCATGTAACTGTCCTTTAAGAATCTGTCAGATAAAACTTCATTTGGGACAGAGGCAGAGAATTCAGTTAGTTCTCATAATGACTGCTGGCCAGTCAGATAATGAATATTTCTGAACTGTGTAGGCCAAAGGGGGCCTTTATCTGTATAAAAGGAGTATGTTAGTAAGAATAATACCACACAATGAAGTCAACATGAGGGTGATGGTGGGGTGAAAAAAAAAAAGACAGCTAGAACTAGAAAACTGCCTGGCTGTGGCTGAAGAGGACTCTGGGAGGGAGCCTAAGCTAAGTGAATCAACATATCAAACAATGAGGCCTAATTTGCCTTTTAAAATAGTTCTCTTTTAGGGGTATTTTGAAAAAGGTTTTCCCTGGCTGGTGTGGCTCAGTGGTTGAATGTTGGCCTGCGGATCAAAGGGTTGCCAGTTTGATTCCCAGTCTGGGGCACATACCTGGGTTGCTGGCCAGGTCCCTAGTAGGTGGTGCTTGAGAGGCAACCACACGTGTTTCTCTCCCTTTCTTTCTCCTTCCCTTCCCCTCTCTAAATAAATAAATAAATAAAATCTTTAAAAAAGGTTCAATATCTAGTTTTTGTTTAAAATTAATCACATTTTCATGAGAATTGCTATTGGAAGATCTGGAAGTTCCAGGAAATGTGCCCAGAGTAATAGGAAATGACAGGATTTTCTAAAGATGTGCCATAACATTGTACTATGCTAACATAAATTCACACTTTGATTGTACACACAGATGCATACCCTTTAGAACTACATATAAAACCAGCCCTTATTTCATAGATATTCTTGGAGGTGTTAAAAGAAAGTAAGATGAGCAGGCCTCTGGGAAAAAGAATTGTCAACGGCAGATGTAGTAGGGCATGTCAATGTCTGCTCTAGTAATCACAATCTAGGTGAGAAGGGTGAGATGGGCAGTAGTACAACTCTGGTACACAGAGGGAGAACCCACTGAAATTATCATCCCTCTCCATTCTCTCACCTCACCTACCTCTCAAGCCATCTCTTTGTTCTGCTCTGTTTCATTTCTCTCCCTGCATGCCCTCCACATTCATCTTAATTTCCCAGATCCTTTTTTCTCTCTTTCCACCTTTTTCTATATTCCTTATAGCTTTCTTTCCACCCCTCTCCTATCCACCAAACATCTCTGATCATCAAAGATGAAAAAGACCTAATAAATCATCTAAGTGGTCTAGCCACATCAGTGAGGAAACTGAAGCTTACTGATACACAATGGCCTTAGTGTAAAACTAATGGAGTTTAAATTACTTCTAAAAATTTTAGTGGATAGAGTTCCGGCCAAGATGGGGGTATAGGTAAAGACTCTTTGCTTCCTTGCACAACTGAAAGGAGGATAACAACAAATCTGAAATCAATAAACAACCAAAAGTGCCAGAAAATCAAATTGCATGGAACTCTGACAGCAAAGGAATAATAAAAAAAATCAACCAGAACAACCAGACCTGTAAGGTGGTGAACCACATGGGCTGACTCAGAAAAACTGCAGAGATGCTGCAGACCTTGGGGGCGGTGCTGGCTGCCCCTTCAGTGGGCTGCGAGGGAGGGGCTGACTTAAAGAGACTCAGAGGTGGCTGTGGGCTACAGTGGTTGTGGTAGCAGCAGAAGCTCCCAGTCTCCCACGAGAGTCCCTTGAAAAGTGTGCTAGAGACCAGCAGGCAAGCTGCATTGTTCCCTGTCTGGGCCCTCCCTCAGAGGCAGCACCACAGCACTGCAAAGACGGTTGCCCTGCCTGGGTGAATACCTAAGGCCCCACCCCCTTACAACTTATCAGTATGCCACAACAAAGAAATGTGGCCCAAATGAAAGAACAGAGTAAAGCCTCAGAAAGAGAGCTAAGCAAGGAGGAGGTTGTCAATCTATCTGATGGAGAATTTAAAGTCCTGGTAATCAAAATGCTCACAGATCTGACTGAGCTTGGTCAAAAAATGAAAAAAAAAAAACAAAAAACAAAAAACAAAACAACAAAGGGAGGATACCCAAAGTGAAATAAAGCAAAACATTCAGGGAACCAACAGGGATAGAAGGAAACCAGAACTCAAAACAATGATTTGGAACAAAAGGAAAAAAATAAACATCCATCAAAATGAAGAAACAAGAATTCAAAAAAGTGAAGAGACTCTTGCAAACCTCTGGGACAACCTGAAACGTTCCAGTATCCAAATTATAGGAGTGCCAGAAGGAGAGGAACAACAGCAAGAAATTGAAAACTTATTTGAACAAATAACAAAGGAAATCTTCCCCAATCTGGCAAAGGAACTAGACTTCCAGGAAGTCCAGGAAGCCCAGAGAGTCCCAAAGAAGTTGGAGCCAAAGAGGAACACACCAAGGCACATCATCAAGTTACCCAAGAATAAATATAAAGAAAGAATCCTAAAAGAAGCAAGAGGAAAGGAGAGAGTTACCTACAAAGGAGTTCCCATTAGACTGGCAGTTGATTTCTCGAAAGAAATCTTGCAGGCAAGAAGGGGGTGGAAAGAAGTATTTGAAGCCATGAAAGGCAAGAACCTATATCCAAGATTACTCTATCCAGCAAAGCTATCATTTAGAATGGAAGGTCAGATAAAGTGCTTGCCAGATAAGGTCAAGTTCAAGGAGTTCATCATCACCCAGACATTATTATGTGAAATGCTAAAGGGACTTATCTAAGAAAAAGAAGATAAAAAACATGAGCAGTAAAATGACAACAAACACACAACTATCAACAAATGAACCTAAAAGAAAAGAAAAAACAATAAAAACAAAAACTAAGCAAACAACCAGGACAGGAACAGAATCAGAGAAACTGATATCACAGGGAGGGATTTCAGTGAGGAGGGGGAAGAGAGGAATGGGGGGAAAGGTACAGGGAAGAAGAAGCATGGTTAGTAGGCATAAGGTAGATGGGGAAAGATAAAAAATGATATGGGAAACAGAGGATTCAAAGAACTTATATGTACAACCCATGGACATGAACTAGTAGGGGGAATGCTGGAGGGTTGGGGGGGCAGGGCAGAGGGGAAATAGGGAGGGGAAAATTGGGAAAACTAATAGCATAATCAATAAAAAATATTTTAAAAAACTTTAGTGGATAGAGTTTGATGTTTCTTTTAATTAAAAAGTGAATGATGAGTGAAGTATTTTATCATTCTTTCTCTTAAAAAAAACAAATAGTGCATGTGTGGTAAAGATAAAACCTACCCTTTTTCTTCTTTTTCTTCATTGTTCATGAGGTAGGACACACACAGACTCAATAAAATTTTTCTTATAAAATTTGTGAGAGTTATCAAAATCTTAAACACACACATACACACATTCCCCAAATCAAAGAAAGCCCATGAACAAAGCAACAAAGTGAGCCCTGGCTGGTGTGGCTCAGTGGATTGAGTGCTGGCCTACGAAAGAAAGGGTCACCAGCTGGATTCCCAGGCAGGGCACATGCCTGAGTTGTGGGCCAGATCCCCAGTGGGGGACTCATGAAAGGCAACCACACATTGATGTTAAAAAAAAAGAAACAAAGTGAGAAATGGAAGACCTTGGTTCTATTACTGCCTAGCTTTCTGACCTTGGGAAAATCTTTTAATCTCTTTGGGATTCAGTTTCTTTATCATGATATGAAAGGATTAGCCTAGGGGTACCTAAGACCCTTTCTAGCTCTCAAATTTAATGAATTTGCAGGAGAAAAACAGCTCTGCTTAACTGCCTGTAAAGGTCAATAAGCCATAGTGAAGGCTAACCCATGTCAGAAATAAGGCTGACTCCACAAAAAAGGTATCAGGTACTAGGTATAGGCAGAGTCAGGGCTACCAGTATGCCGTTCAGGTTGTGCCCTATATGAGGACACTACATCTCAGATGGTACTATTCACATGGTAGACATACACTAACTTATACGAGAGGGATGAAGGTATGGACAAAGAGATTCTGGCCTTCCAACATAGTTCTGAAATGAGGTATCAGGGGTACCTTCTCATACCTACATTTATACCAGCACACCAGACCATGCACATACATAGTCACTGGTAAATATATGTGCACCTGGCTATGTGCTATCTTGACTGTGCCTCATGAGTTTCTTGAGGTTATTCTTTTTTCCTGCCTAATATTCTTGGAGACACAATTTCAGCTTCTCAACCACACCTCTACAGCTTGACTCCAAACCTGACAAAAAGGCTTCATCTGGCAGGCAGGGCTTGATGGTATGCAGAGTATTCATACTGCTAATGGAATGTGTTCCCTGGTGTGTGGAAGATATATGAGTAAATAAGAGTGTGGTATATGCATGTATGTTTATAGATGCAGTTGCTACCCAACATCACAGGGCTGCCACAGGCTATAACATAACTTTTTACTTGAGGGAATCATCCTTTTCTAATTAGCACAAAAGTACCATAGTGGCTAGGAGTGACCATGGGCTAAGTAATATAGTTTTAAAGGTGCTGGAAAGGCCTTATTACCCACTTGCATATCCCACACATTGGCCGAGTTTGTGAATTCCCAGTTAGAGTTTATTCTTTCAGCTTAAGCTTTCATCCCTCTAAAGCCTTAGAAGGCTAAAACTTCAAGCTCATGCCAGGCCCTCATAACTTCTATGATTAAGTAATTGTGAAGTGGAGCCTCACAATTGGCCTTTCTAACCAGTTCCCAAATGACCATGATGTAGCTGGACCAGGG
Source organism: Phyllostomus discolor (assembly GCF_004126475.2). Taxonomy (NCBI): domain Eukaryota; kingdom Metazoa; phylum Chordata; class Mammalia; order Chiroptera; family Phyllostomidae; genus Phyllostomus; species Phyllostomus discolor. Next base: position 53,494,060 of record NC_050198.1, read on the forward strand.
CCACACTTGAAGAATTCCTGGGCACAAGACTGGGAAGGCTGCCTTTGGTGCTTTGATTGTTATGCTGCTGCCATGTACTGATCCTGGGCTACCTTTCTGAACCCTAGGCATTGAACCTGGCTGGCACAGTTTTGTTCATCTGCTAAAGGCCTCTAAGAGCCATTCCATGGTTTAAAGGGTTTTGAGCTCCTTGACTAGAAGATGCCCTTTAACACAAAGTGTGGGCAAGTAACTCAGATGCCTGAAGCCCATTGTTAGCCTTTGTCTCTTACAGGTCTCCAGATGCAGTATCACAGCTGGATATATTCCTTATAAGGGAATGTTTACACTCTCTCTTCTCAGAATTTGCACAGAGCTCTCTGCTTTCTTATCTCTACTTAATCATTAATTGGTACAGCCTGAAATGGAATCTCCTGGCTATAGGTAATAGATGTGAAAGCACTTTGAAGAATAGACAGCACTGTGCAAAAATGTAAGACATTATTAATTATTATTATTATTATTATTATTATTGGGGAAATGAATCTATATTTGTACTGCTTTTTTAAAATTTGGGTTGGACAGAAACTAAATAGGGTTTGGTGACTGATGAATCCTTGAAGCTATGTATGTAGAAGAAAATTATCTATCAGGTCCCAGTGTTAAAGTGAAGACAATAAAATAATTGTTATTTTTGACTTAACAGCAACCTTAGAAATTTCTCTTTTGTACTTAACAAGTCAGAAATATACTTCTGAAAGAGTCTAGGTTACTCATATTATTATGGTAATATATCCAAATAAAAATGTTTAATCTATAGTTAAGCCAATCAGTTTATGATCAAAGCACAAGAAGCCCCTAAAATGGCGTATGTCACAAGAGAAAAATGTATCATAGTAAATGCAGGAAACATTTGCTTCACTACATGTCTCAAGGCAGCAAGAATTGCAACCACCAACCATCACCATTAATCACAGGGAACTTGGAGCTACATCAATCTACTTGGAGCTACATCAATTCCTTTTTGGGGGTCTACCTACCTTTGATTGCTTTTCTGTCTCTAGTTAATTGCAATTTTTAACTTCTTTGTATGACTCCATTTTTAGCTCAGAATACAGAATGCCCAAGGGGTGGAGGGTGGGAGGGGAGGAACAAAGCCTGTTTGGGTTGATGGCCTAACTATAAACCCTTCATGTGGAAGACAAATTTTCTCTGTAGCTCTAAATCAACTAGGTCTCATCACCATTCTCTGCTTTTTCTTTTTAGGGTGATTGGGTATGGCTGAAAAAGTTCCCCTCTGGAGATTTTGGACATGGTAACTCCATCAAATCAAGTGCAAGTGATATGTTTGAAATGGTATGAGAAACCCTCTTTTATACATGTTCCCACTGAAACCAATCCTTTCTCCAAAGTAAATAACAAGCAGTTAGGAAGACCCCTTAATACCTGCAGAGTTGCAACTGGCTTGATATGACCGTATGATACAATGGTAAAAGTATGGGCTCTGCAGTGAAAGAGACATGAAGCATTCCATTCGCATCTCTACCACTTAAGAACTGTTATATACTCCGGCAAGTCACCTAAACTCCTTGAGGCCTACTTTCCTTATTTGTAAAAGAAATATATTAATGTCTGCTTCTCAGGATTGGGATGAGGATTAAAACAGAATGCATATAAAGCATGTTGCACATTTCATTTTTTAATCTTTTTTATTATTGTTCAAGTACAGTTGTCTCCATTTTCCCACCACCACTTTACCCCCACCCCACCCACCCTCACCTCCCACCTTCAATCCTATCCCACTTTGGCTTTGTCCATGTGTCCTTTATACATGTTCTTTGGTGGCCCTGTCCCTTCTTTCCCCCATTATTTACCTGCCCCCTCCCTTCTGGCTGCTGTCAGTTTGTTCTTTATTTCAATGTCTCTGATTATAATGAGCTTGCTTGTTTGTTTTGTTGGTTATGTTCCACTTATAGGTGAGACTTGTCGTATAGCTTCTTTGTAAAATAGTAGCTATTATAATTGCTACTAAATACATATCCCATAATCATTCAAAATCTCTATTTGCAAAACCTAGAAAAATCATCTGGTAATTTCTATTTATATAAGAAGAATGGTGATTTCCCCTGTTCCACCAATTATGTTAAAAGAATCCTTGTATGGTTTATTTAAGAAATCAGCTTGCACACAAGGCAGGTATGATGATGATTCCTCCCAAATAATTTAAAATCTTGACTCCTCCTTGGACTTTGAGTACATAAAAGATATTTGAAATGTTTTAAGGTTTCATGTGAGATATAGAACTAACAAATTATTGAGAGGGCACATTCAACTATTGAACTTTTGATAGTAACTAGCTAGGGAGATATTATGATGGAGGTGAAGTACCTGCCTACCTGGTAAATGTTTTGGATGACCATCTGGCTAATGCAGGTCCTCCAAGAATTCTCTGCTTCCTGTGGTTGTCTAGAATATGAGCAGGACATGACTGCATGCAGGTATCTACCTGTTTCCTGTATAGAATTTTCTCTATTGGTCATAGCTGATTATATATGACTGTAAAGATCTAGGGAAAATTTAGGCTTAAAATTATTTCATGCTAGGGCTACTAGGGTAAACCTAGGTGCTGTAACAAAATGACCCCCAAATATTTAATGTCTTAAACACAGCAGAAATTTAATTTTCATCCCAAAATGGTATAAGGTAGGTTTTATTATTGGCTGGTGACTCTCTGTAATATGGTGATTCATGGCCCCAGGATATGACCATCTTATGATTCTGCTATCTCCTAAGGCCTTGTCATCATCTGCATTCATCTATAAGAAGTGGGAAAATAACATGGAAGGAAGGTATATATTCACTTCTTAAAAGCATTAGAATAGACATAGCACTTATCACTTCCTCTCATATTCCATTGCTAAGAATTCAGTCATATGACTACACTTAGCTCCAAGGTAGGCTGGAAAATGTGGACTACTTGTTTTCCCAATAAGAGAAGGAAACAGATTTGTATTGAACTGCTAGCAATCTCTGACATAACCACTTGTATTGTGTCTTCCAATGGAGTTTCAGAGTCCAGTAGTTTTTGCTGCTTTGTCCATAAGAGCTGCTACTTTGAAACCTTAGAAGAAGTTGCCCAATTTGCTATGTGTGGGCTGAATTTTCATGAATACTTTAGCTGGTTTAGGCTGGGATATGATTTTATTTTGTTTGTTTCTGCATCTCTAGCATGAAGTCCAGTGTCTTGGATATTACAGGCATATATTAAGTACTTCTTACATTAGTGAAAAAATTAATAGTTGTGAAGGAAAAATATAGTCAAAATTCTAGATATTTCCTCTGAAACAAATTTTGTAGGCAACCTATTCTACCTTTTAATGTATTAACCTTTTTCTTAGTCCTCCTGGGTCACTGAGCTCCACCTCAAAGAGTACCCAAAGAATAAGGAAGAAGGCCATAGCTCCAGCATTAACTTACAATATGCTAAGAGATATCCATCTCTGAAATTTCCATCTTTGACCATTGCATTCTTTTTCTATCACTGTCTATGATGTGGTGACTTTTTAAATAGTTTTCTTCTTAATTTCTTTCTTTATTTTTTATTTTAATTGTTGTTCAAGTACAGTTTTCTGTCTTTTACTCCCTTCCCAGCCCACCCCCCTAGCCCTTCCCACATTTCCACTCCCCACTAGCTTTTGTCCATGTGTCTTTTATACTTGTTCTTGTAAACCCTTCCCCTTTTCCCCTGAAATTCCCTCCTCTCTCCCCTCTGGTCACTGTCAACCTGTTCTCTATTTTAGTGTGTTTGATTATATTTTGCTTGTTTGTTTGTTTTGTTGTTTAGGTTCCTGTTAAAGGTGAGATCTTATGGTATTTGTCTTTCACTGCCTGGCTTATTTCACTTAGCATAATGTTTTCCAGTTTCATCCATGCTGTTGCAAAAGTTAGGAGTTCCTTCTTTCTTTCTGCTGCATAGAATTCCATCATGTAAATGTACCATAGTTTTTTAATCCATTCATTTCCTGATGGACACCTAGGTTGCTTCCAACACTTGGCTATTGTTAAGTGTGCTGCTATGAACATTAGGGTGCATAGGTCCTTTTGTATTGGTGTTTCAGGGTTCTTAGCATATAATCCTAGCAGTGGAATTGCTGGGCCAAAAAGCAGATCCATTTTTAGTTTTCTGAGGAAATTCCATAATGTTTTCCATGGTGGTTGTACCAGTCTGCAATCCCACCAACAGTGCACTAGGGTCCCCTTTTCTCCACAACCTCTCCAACACTTGTTGTTTGTTTTTTTGTTTATGATGACCATTCTGACAGGTGTGAAGTGGTATCTCATTGTAATTTTAATTTGCATCTCTCTGATAGCTAGTGATATTGAGCATCTTTTCATGTGTCTCTGGATCCTCTGTATGTCCTCCTTGGAAAAGTGTCTGTTCAAGTCCTTTGCCATTTTTTAATTGGGTTGTTTGTCTTCTTAGAGTGGAGTCGTGTAAGTTCTTTATATATTTTGGATATTAAACCCTTGTCTGAGGTATCATTGGCAAGTATGTTTTCTGATATGATTGGTTCTCTTTATTTTAATACTGTTTTCTTTAGCTGTGCAGAAGCTTTTTATTTTAATGAGATCCCATTTGTTTATTCTTTCCTTTATGTCTCTTGCTCTGGGGGACATATCAGTAAAAATGTTTCTACATGAAATATCTGAGATTTTCCTGCCTATGTTCTCCTCTAGGACTTTAATGGTATCATGGCTTATATTTAAATCTTTTATCCACCTTGAATTTATTTTTGTGTATGGTGTAAGTTGGTGCTCAGGTTTCTTTCTTTTTTTTTTTTTTTTTGCATGTAGCTGTCCAGTTCTCCCAACACCATTTGTTGAAGAGGCTATTGTTACTGCATTTTATGTTGCTGCCTCCTTTGTTGAATATTAATTGACTGTAGAGACTTGGGTTTATATCTGGGCTCTCTGTTCTGTTCCATTGGTCCATGTGCCTCTTTTTTATGCCAGTATCAGGCTGTTTTGATGTGGTGATTTTTAGTAAGAGATATATAGTTGGCCTTTGCCCCTTTTCTGGCACAGAACTCCTAAAGTCCTTGAAATTTCCTAAGTGATAAGAATGGTACAGGTACCTTTTCTTACATTAATGAGGTGACTCTAGGAAAGCACCAAAGGATAAGAGCTGGTTGCCAGGAGAGGTTGGAACTTTTAGTCATATCACCCTGACCTTTGGGGAGTAGATAGGGGCTGGAGATTGAATCAGTCATGAATGGAATAAATCATGCCTATGTAATGAAGCCTTCATAAAAATCCCAGAAGACAGTGTTTGGAGAGCTACCAGGTTGGTAAACACATGGAGATTTGGACAGAATGGCTTGCAGAGGGTATGGAAGCTCCTGTGCCTTTTCTCCATAACTTACACTATTCATCTGTTTTGTATGGCTGTTCCTGAAGTATATCCTTTATAAGAAATCAGGAATCTGAGAAGTAAAATGTTTCTGTGAGTTCTATGAGTTACTCTAGCAAATTAATCAAACCCAATGAGGGGTTAATTAAAACTCTAATGTATAACTGGTTGGTAGGAAGCCCAGATGACCTGGACTTATAACTGGTGTCTCAAGTGGGATGGAACAATCTAGTAGGACTGAGCCCTTAATGTGTGGGATTTGATTCTATCTCCAGGTAGATAGTACCAGAATCAAGCTGAATTGTTGTACTCCCAGCTCGTGTCAGAGAATTACTTGGTTGTGTTGGAGACTGCCCCCCACCCTTGAAACACACACAATGTGGAATTGGTGACTAGAACTCTTAGTGCCATAAAAAGAAATAGCACAAACTTAGTGGCTTAAGACAGCACCCATTTATTATCTCACAGTTTAGTAGTTCAGAAGTCTAAGTAGGTTCAGCTGAGTCTTCCACTTAAGCATTACTCAAGGATGAAGTCAAGGTGTCACTTGTACTGGGCTCTCATTCTGAGTTTCTGTAGGAAAACCACTTCTAGGTTCATTCTGGTTGTCAGTAGAATTTAGTTCCATGCAGTTGTGGGACTGAGGTGTTCATTTCCTTGATGGCTATCATCTGAGAGTCATTTCCAGCTTCTAAAGGATATCCACATTCCTCAGTTTGCAGCTTACTTCCTTCAAGCCAACAATGGAGCTTTGGGTCCTCTCACTTTGAAATCCTTGAATTTCTCTTGTACCTCCTCTTCTGATTTAAAAGTTTCATGTGATTAGGTTAGTCTGATGCTGATACTCTCCCTTGGGACACATAACACAATCACAGGAGTAAGACTAGGGTTTGGAGATTGCTGGGCCAAAATTCTGCTTACCACAATTAGAAATCATAAGAAAGGTGAAGATAAGGTTATATGACCTAAACTCTGGTCCCCAGTTGAGAGAGGACAGCTGTGACTCTCTCTCTCTCTCTCTCTCTCCCTCTCCCTCTCCCTCTCCAGGTGAAAAACCTGTGTCACAAGAATATTAACCCTTTCTTGGGCTTCTTCTATGACTCAAGGATATTTGACATTGTGACAGAATTTTGTTCCTGAAGGCATACTGATGAATGAGGATGTGAAACTAGACTGGATGTTTAAATCATCATTTCTGCTGGATCTCATCAAGGTTAATGGAAAGACTGAAAAAATCTTGGATTTTCCCTGTAGATTAGAACTTAAACGTTTTGAATGTTTTGTTTTCCTTGGATCATTGTGATGATCTCATTTCTCCACCTTCATTCCTATGGTCAGCTCCTACCCCTTTTGAGTCTCTTGTCCATATCTGTAATAAGGTACTAATATGGAAATGTTGTAGTTACCCTGTCTAGCCCCCCAATTTGAAGGCCAGATTTGTTTTTATTTCCTGTTGGCATGGAGCACTCTTCACTTTCAGCAATCCTTTCTTCCATCCCACTTCCCTGCTTTCTGGATGTGGGAAAATGCCCATTTCCAGATTTTTGGTGCTCATTAGTCCCATCTCCTGTCTCTCACCTTCTAAAAGGTGGTTAAGTCAAGAACTAGGTAATGGGTTTTTGCATACCATATGTGTAGATACAGAACTCAGCAAGACTAGAAAGCCAAAAGACCATTGTGTCTATCAGGCAGCATATCCACTCTCTGAGGCAAGGACTATTGACAGTCAAGGGGGTTCATGGATAAATCTATAGATGGACTTCTCAAGGATTCTATGAACTCCCTGGAGTAATATGCAAATTGTGTCTATGTGTATTTTCATGGGGCTGATCTAGATAATCGATGACTTGTTGAGCTTCTTGCCCATTGATTATAGTCTTGACCTTTGTATTATGACCTAACCTTTTTCAAGCTAGTTTTATAGACATTATCTCATTCCAATTCTCCATAAAATAAGTGTGATTACCCTCTTTTTACAGAGGCTCAGAGAAGCTCAATGAGGTATACTTTGTTATGTAGTGTCTGACACACATAGTAGGTGCTCAATAAATATTTATCAGCCAAATATTAGGTGGCAGAGTTGACAATAGAATGCAAATCTCCTGATTTCTATTTTAGTATTCTTTCCACTTACCTTGTAAACAAGGTCATGTGAGTTAAGGGAGAAACCTACAAATAACAGTACTCTCAGGCCCATGGTGAATGAAACCCAAGCATTAGACAATCTAGGAAAAATCTTACCCACTGCGGGCTCAGCTAGGAAATACTGGAGGGTGCAGACTTTTTGAAGGCACAAGATATAAAGCATACAAATACAAAAGGGGTGTCAGGCTACAAAATAGAGCCAGACACTTAAAAAGTCTTGACATAAACAGTTCTGAAATAATTATACTAAAATATAGGATGCATGTATATGTGAATGATTAAACCCATCTGATAGACTCCTGGTAGATCATATATGAATGTCATACAAAGTTGCCAAGCAAACTGCAGAGATCAGTAGTATTCAGTTTATTTTTTTTTACTTTTTAAATATATTTTATTGATTATGCTATTACAGTTGTCCCAATTTTTCTCTCTTTGCTCCTCTCCACCTGGTACTCCCCTTCCTTCCAGCTATCCCCCCCCTTAGATCATATCCATGGATCATGCATATAAGTTCTTTGGTTTCTCCATTTCCTATACTGTTCTTAACATCCCCCTGTTTATACCTACCAATTATGCTTCTTAATCTCTGCATCTTTCCCTCTCCCATTCATAACCCACCAAATGATCTCCAGATCTATGATTCTGTTCCTGTTCTGGTTGTTCCCTTAGTTTGTTTTTGTTTTTTAGATTCAGTTGTTGATAGTTGTGAGTTTATTGTCATTTTAATATTCATAGTTTTGATCTTCTTTTTCTTAAATAAATCCCTTCAACATTTTGTGTAATAATGGCTTGCTGATGATGAATTCCTTTAGCTTTACCTTGTCTGGGAAGCACTTTACCTGCCCTTCCATTCTAAGTGGTAGCTTTGCTGGATAGAGTAATCCTGGTTATAGGTCCTTGCTTTTCATCCCTCTTTACACTTGTTGCCAATCCCTTCTTGCCTGCAAAGTTTCTTTTGAGAAATCATCTGATAGTCTTATGGGAACTCCTTTGTAGGTAATTCTCTGCTTTTCTCTTTCTGCTTTTAAGATTCTCTATCTTTCATCTTTGGCATTTTAATTATGATGTGTCTTGGTGTGGCCTTCTTTGGGTCCAACTTGTTTGGGACTCTCTGAGCTTCCTGGACTTGTATGTCTATTTCCTTCACCAAACTGGGGAAATTTTTTTTCATTATTCTTTCAAGTAAATTTTCAATTTCTTGCTCTTCCTCTTCTCCTTCTGGCACCCAAATGATTGAATACTGGTACCTTTAAAATTTTCCCATGGGTTCCTAAGCCTCTCCTCATTTATTCTGAATTCTTGTTTCTTCTTTCTGCTCTGGTTGAATGTTTACTTCTTCCTTTTCTTCCAAATTACTGATTTGAACCCCAGCTTCCTTCCCTTTACTGTTGGTTCCTGTATATTTCTCTTTATTTCACTTAGTGTGACTTTCATTTATTCCTTTATTTTGTGGCCATACTCAATGAGTTCTCTGAGCATCCTGATCACCAGTATTTTGAACTCTGCATCTGATAGTTTGGCTATCTCCATTTTGTTTAGTTCTTTCTCTTTTTTTTTTCTGTTCTTTCATTTGTACCATATTTCTTTGCCTCATCAATTTGGCAGCCTCCCTGTTTTTGTTTCTGTTTATTAGGTGGAGCTGCTTTTACTCCCTGTTTTAGTAACATGACCTATGTAGAAAAGGCACATGTAAATTGTGTGGGGTGGGGCTTTACATAATTGCCAAAGCAAGGCAACTGCTTCACTGTTTTGTAGGTGTGTGTGTGTGTGTGTGTGTGTGTTGGGGGTGGGAGGCTCAGAGAGGAGTCAGTACTTCTACCTGGCTTCTGGAGGCCTTCTGGGACCTAGTCCCACTTCTAGTCACTTTACCCACCTCCTGTATGTGGTTGGTGTCCTTCCAGCTATTGCTGTAGTGTTTGCATATGTTCTAAGCCATGTGGGCCCTTTAAGCTGCAAAACTCCTGCAGTTTCTCCCACCACCCTTTCTCCCATTCATTTTTACAGCCAGAGGTAATGGGAGTTTATCTTTCTCGCACTAAAACCCTGAGCTGTGTGGTGTGGCCTGGGGCTGGGATTGTGTGTTCCCAAGGTATCTGTCCCAATTTTTTCTACCACATGTGAATGTGGGACCATCTGTTCTGCCACTGGCTGAGCCACCACCACCACTGCCACCTCTCTGTGCCACACCATATCCTCTCTGCCCTGGCTCCATAACTCTGCCCCTGCTACCCACCCAGATGAATGTGGCTTCTTTAAATCCTTGGTTGTTAGAGTTCCATACAGCTCATTTTTTTCTTATGGTTCTGGGTGTTATTTGTTTTTGAGATCTGGTGGTAATTTTTTTCTATGGTTGTGTGAGGAGGTGAAGCATATCTACCTATGCTTCCATCTTGACCAGAAGTCTTTAGCTTTCTTCTTCCTACTGTCTATTTTAAATTACAAAAATAATGTATTAAATTGAAAAACCAAATTATATAAAAATACTGACATTTACTTATTCTTCTTCATATCTCCCCCAAAGTTATCCACTGTTAATGATTTGGTAATTGGCCTTGTAATTAATTTCATGTGTATTTGCATACATTATAGATTTTGTTTGTTTTTTAAAATACACATTGTTATATAATCTGTAACTTATTTTTTACTTACTTTACAGCTTAGAAATGTTTCTCTGTTGGTACATATACATCTACCTTATTATTTTTAGTTGCTGCAGAACATTCCATAGTTTAGATAGACCATAATTTGGATAGTCCCTTCTTTTCTTTAAAGTTTTTATTTATTTATTTTTAGAGAGAGGGAAGGGGAGAGAGAAAGAGAGGCAGAGAAACATTGATGTGTGAGAGATAACAGGAACGTGGGATACCAACTGGTGACCTGATCTGTAACCCAGGCATGTGCCCTGACTGGGAATCGAACTGGTGGCCTTTTGGTTCACAGGCCAGCACTCAATCCACTGAGCCACAACAGCCAAGGTTGGATGGTCCCTTCTTGATAGGTATTTATTGTATTTCCAATTATGCAATATTACAAAGCAGAGCTATAATATTCTTATAGTGTCTTCTTGTACAAATGATCAAGCATTTTTTTTAGGAAAAATAGAATCTGTAGGTCACAAGGCATGCATACTTTCAATCTTGAGAGCTATTGACCATTTCCCACCCAAAAGGCTGTTGTAATTTTTAAAAGACTTTATTTATTTATTTATAGAGAAAGGGGAAGGGAAGGAGAAAGAGAGTGAGAGAAAGATCAATGTGTGTTTACCTCTTGCAGCTCCCCCTCTCCCCCACCAGGGAACCAGCCTGCAACCCAGGCATGTGTCCTGACTGGGAATTGAACCAGTGACCCTTTGGTTCTCAGACCAGCACTGAATCCACTGAGCCACACCAGCCAGGGCAGGCTGCACCAATTTCTATTCCTGCCAATAGTGGATGAGAATTGAACTAGGTCTTTGGGGGAGATCAGAATCTTCAAATTCTTGGCAATTATATATGTAGGAGACCATCCTGTGTTTGGAATGGCAGTAAATCTTCCAATAACACACAATTATCTATATGCTCAAGATATGACTCTTCACCAAAGCATAAAGTTTTAGAGCTAAAAAGGACCTAGAAATTATTCTTGTCAACATTTTGCTTGCCTGTATATAAGAAAAAAAGGGCTGGATCATAATAGCACATGCCATTATCAATCTCAGAAAATGGTTCTAAAAGCACAAAATAGTTAAATAATTTTCTAGGTAAATCCTGTTTGTGTCATCTTCAGGGCATGAAGTACTTACACCACAGAGAGTTTGCTCATGGGAGGCTGAATCTTGGAACTGTGTGGTAGATGGCTGTTTTGTACTAAAAGTGACAGATTATGGCTTTAATGATATCTTGGAAATGCCAAGACTTTCCCAAGAGGAACCTTCTGCTGAAGGTAAGCAATGTATTTTACCCTTCTGATGCACACAAGGTAACTCCAAAGTTTAAATGAGAATATGCACTGAATTAAAGTCTCAGGCTAATTCAGTTCCCCACTTTTGTTGAAAATCCACCCTCATTTACAAGCCAAAGGAGTTGAATGAAATCTGCAGGCTGTATTCTCAACATAGCCTAACGTTCAGAACAGTCTATGCAATAATGTTTAGTTACTGCTGTGGCAGGATTAGACTGAATTGTTTAGAGACTCCAGGGGTCCCTGAAGGAACTTACTGAGCACACAGTAGGTGTTCAATAATTACTTGTCATATTGAATGGAAGGTAATTTGGTAGCTGGACCCTGACAAAGCACATTCTGAGACAAGATGCCACTAAAGCCTACCCTCACAGTCTCTGTTAGAGAGAAAGAAGCAAATAGCCAATAAAGACTCTATGGGTTGTATGGGATGATTTCAGATGGCACTATGGCATTCTAGTAAATAAGTAGGTGTGCCTGTAAGGTACATTTTATATTTTTGTCTTCTGTTTAGTACACTAGTGACAGCACCAAACAATGTCTGCAGGGATCATCATAGATCAAATGGTAGAAATCTGCGATGGGGAGTGGGGATGGGTGAGTGAGAACTAGGAGGAAATGAACTGATGGAAGAGGGGAGAAAGGAAGAGAAACAGTAAGAAGGAAAAACAATAGGGTAAAATACATGTGGGAAACTTGGGCATTAAAAGTTTTAATCAGTATTGCAAAGGCAAAGAAGAGTGACATAAAAACCAGAAAAATACAACCCAAGAAGACAGAAGGAGAGATATAAAATTACAACATGTATCATATTCTTTGGCATTATATGTTTTAAAACTATTGACTTTACTAAATAGGAAAATGAAGTACAAAAGGTAGAGGGACACATATGCAGATAGAGACAGACAGTCTAGTCATCAGTGGTATCATCTCTGTGCTTTACAAAGCTTGTGGGGTACTAAACTTTAGGGAGTCATCTAGTCCAACTCTATCATTTAACATAAGATAATTGAGGCTCAATATTTTTCCAAATCATGTAGCTACTTAGCAGCATTTCCAGGAATTCAATCAGGTCTTCTGAAGACTAGCCCTTATAAGCAGCTAAATTAAAACATATAACAATTTTCTCTTTCTGTGCCCATATATGCTTTGCAGGATTTGATGCTCTGGAAATCACAATACAACTCATGTTATTCATTTATTCTCTCTCTCTCTCTCTCTCTCTCTCTCTCTCTCTCTCTCTCTCTCTCTCCCTCTCCCTCTCCCTCTCCCTCTTCCTCTCCCTCTCTCCTTATTGCCGACTTTGTCCTATGGTTATTATCTGGTTGATTCTAATTTGAAAGTTGGGAGACGTTTCCAGGTGTTAGTGCTACAAGAGATAGAACACAATGCTCAGCTTCCCAGAGTTCTGTTTAATTCACATGTTAACAACTTTCAAACTTAAGAAATTCAGGTCTCAGAGTGAGAAAAGGATAGCTGTAGACTCTCTCTGTGTGTATACATACAGTGTCTGTCTGTCTTTTTCTCTGCCTCTCACTCTTAATGTTTCATTTTACTCTCCAAATTGCAATGGCAGTGTGAATGCTCAGTCAGCTAGGAGTTTTCTAAACTACAAATCTGATCATGTTATAGCTGTGCCAAAATTCAGTGAATGCCTTCCCATCGCTCTTAGGATAAAGTTCAAATTCTTTTACATGGCTTGTGAGCCCTGCATGGTCTAAGCCTTTCAAGCCTCCCTCTATCACTATGCTCCAGCAGTGAACTCCTTCTAGTTGTTTACACCAGGCACTCTCTTACTTCCAGACCTTCACACATGCTGTGCCCATTGCTTGGGACAGTCTTCTGTTCCTACTTTGTTATATACTCATCTGATTCCGGCTAAATTCTGTTCTTTCTTTAGGGCTCAACATAAATATCACTTATTAAATAGGCTTTCTATGGCACCTTATACTGGGCTAAGTTATCTTTATGATCTTTTAGGGCTTTGGACTTTGTTGTAATACCATACTTTGTTGGTATTATGTGTTTAATTAGCTGTCTTCTTTCCTTATTTAGACTACAAGCTCTGTGAAGGCAAAAAAAAAAAAGGTTTGTTTCCCTCAGCACCTTTCATTACTTGACAGGATAAATGTTTGTTGCATCAATGAATGGATGAAATATAATGAAGTCACTTGCTGCTCACCATCTTAGAGGACAAGGCTAATAGAATCTTATAATTGGAAAGGTCTTGGAAATCATCTGGCTGAACTTCCATTTTATAGTTGGGGAAACTGAGGTTCAGAAAGTTGAGCTACTTAGTGACCAATCTGAGATTTTAAACCAAGATCTCTTTACTTCCAGCTTTGTGTTTTTTTTTAATGTATCACACTGACTATCCAAAGGTGATTTTATCACCATAACAAGGCTCAGAGTTAGTACTGCCTCCAGCAGATAAAAAAACTAGCAAAGGTAATTTTTCTAGCTTTCCTGAGAGTTCAAGTATGGTAGGTAGTGGCTCTTATGTGGTTCTGGAGTAGGGAGGGATGTGTAAATGGGGGTGGGCTGTAAGTGTATTAATTCCTGTCTACTCTCAATTATATAAGTATAGTGCAGATAAGGCCTCATTTTAGCCATTAACAACATGCATGTAAGTGCTCTCTGAAAGTACTATTTGGTAATGATTGTATTTAATAATCCAGCTTTTACCAGAGAGTTTTGTCCTCTTTTCCCTTCTTTCACTTTTACATGTGCAGGGACAGAGGATGCCAGAAAGAAGCAGCCACATACCATTCTTCCTGCTCCCAAATATTTCCCTTGTCCTCCCTGCAAAACCATATGCCTGAAATCCCAGTCAGAAATATATTCCTTTGACTAAAGTATCATTCAGTCTTTTCAGTTTTATTTGTAAATATCAGTCTACTTTGGCAAAGAGACATAAGGGCAAAATCACTATTGAGAGTGTATTAGAGACTTTCATGGGGGTGGGGGCCTGAGAAGGACAAAGGCTGGGGACACTTGGAGGACAAGGAGAAAAGATGAGTATATGATTGAAGGTAGGCTAGAATTCCCTATTCTACCATTTTGATCAGGATTGGCTTAAAATAAGAATTTTCAGGGTGAGTTTCTCTTTCTTTGGTTTCACTAAGAAACCAAAATAATCTCAGACAATTTACCCTTCTTCCTTCTTCATAGGAGATTGTCCCCCGGACTCCCTTCCTAATACCCCAAATTTAACAAGATGAAAAGTAAGCCACTACTTTATATCTGTCACCTTACCCTCAGTAGACACTCTTTTTCAGCCTTCCAATCTGTCCATCAACCTGTTGTTTGCTCTAAATTTCTTCTGTTTTCAAAGCAGGTTGAGCTTATCTCCAGCCTTGTAATTTCCTTTTCCATTGTAGCCTTCCCATGTATTTTCTTCTTGTCCTGCTGCTGCCACCCCTATTCAGGCCCCTTTCACCCTTTCTGGCTCTTCCTGTAATAATTTCCTAGCTGGTCTCCCTGACTGCAGCCTCTCTCATTCTTCAATCCAGCTTGTGCAGTTTGCCCGATTCATCTTCCTGAACACGGTTTTCATCAAATCCCTCTCCAACTCCTTACACGTTACTGCCTTTTGTATTCACTCCAAAGGCCTTCATTTGTCTCTCAGGTCCTCTCACCCTCTGCCCTCATTCTTCCAACCACCCTCCCTCCCCTACTTCATCAACCCTGTTTCTCATTTCACTTTATTTCTTAACAGAGCCATTCTCTTCAGCCAAGCTAATCTGCTTACCACCACTGTCATCCACAATTTGCCCCTTTCTACCTCTTGTCTTTTGCACTCACTGTTTTTTCTCCCCAAAAAACCTTTATCCTTTCAGCTCTAGGAAACTGCATCCTCAATTTTCTTAACAAGTTCCTTTAAGATTTAACTTTTCTAGGAAACCTTTATAGATTAATTTGATCAGCTCAGTTTTTTATTTGTTTGAACCTTATGAAACTGTCAATATTTAGACAATTGACCTATAGAAACAGCAATTTCATATAATTCAGTATAAAACACTCCCCCCAACTTTTGGCTATTTTATTTATATTGTTAGTGTCTATTTCTTTATGTATTGCTTAAGGGGCCCTCCCCCCAAATTTCTGAGTCTCTGACTGTCATAATACTCTGAAAGCATAAATAATCTTTACCTTGATTGGGCCCAGAATAGAGCGAAGCACACCATGGGTGGTGAAGTTTGGCTTTTAATATATTCATTTTCCTGCACTCTATGGTGGGGCTCATCACTGTCTCTTCTATTACAGTTAGGAGTACACATGTCTGTCTTACTGACTGCTTATGAACTCTGTAAGGGCAAAGGCAAGGCCTAATTAATCTTGGCCATTTCCCCTGTACCTAGCACAGTGCCTGGTACATGGTACATCTTCAATAAATATTTGCAGAACTGAGTTGAAGGATTTGCTGCACCTTTTCGCTCTGCAAAGCATAGAGGAGGCCTGGGGATCCTCTAATCCTTTTAGAGAAAACCTCCAGAAAGCAACCTATGAATCCCTGAGCTGGTCCAGCACAATCAAACTACTAGATACATATAGATCTCAGCAAACAGCAAATCCATGACAACCATTCTGGCAGTGCACTCACCTTTCCCTGGAAGCCTGCCAACTGCTACTGGCAGGCTCAAGAAAGCAAGAAAGCAAGTGCCAGTTAGTTTTTCTACTTTGAGTTTCTCTGCCCTTCCCCACACATCAACTGTGTCTGCCTACATGGTCTTGGGGTAGGGAGAGTAGTATGCTTTCTTTGTGTATAATTCCTTAGGTTCATAGATTCTGACCCTGGGAAGACACTAACATGCTGGTCTCTCTAATACATATATAAAACAGTCAATGAAATAGCACCCTTGGAGCCCTTGGGGGCATTACACAAGCTGTCAGTTAATCCTTCCTGCATTCATTACATAATGCCTTCTTTTCAGAGTCGCTATGGACAGCCCTTGAACTGCTGTGAGCCCCCAGAAGCAGCAGGTCAGGTTCTTTTGCAGGAGATGTCTATAGTTTTGCCACCATCATTCAAGAAATTATGGTCTGGGGAACCTCATTCTGTATGATGGATCTACCTGCTGAAGGTAAGCAGGAGGTGAGAAAGGGCACCAGTGGCTAACCATGACCCAGACTATCAGGCCAACCCAGGCTGTTGTGAACTGCAGAAGAGTGAACACAGCTATTTGTTTGTGCTAACTGCCTGCTAGACTGCAAGTAGCCTGTGTTCTGTGAAGGTGGGACTTGCATTTGGAAGAAATTTTCCCACCCAAGAAGCTGGTCCTTTTCCAAACTGTGACATAAACCAAGGGCCTACAAGATCTATGTCAGTCCTTTATTTTTTAAAAATGTAAATTATTTTATTGTAGTTCAATTACTGTTGTCCATATTTTCTCCCCACCCCCTCCAAACCCACTCCCTACCTTGCTTCCACCCTCCCACTTGGTTTTGTCCATTTGTCCTTCATAGTAGTTCCTGGAAACCATTCTCCCCACTGTCTCCTCCCCGCTCCCCTCTGGCTATTGTTAGATTGTTCTTAATTTCAATGACTCTGGTTATACTTTGTTTGCATTTTTCTTTTGTTGATTATGTTCCAGTTACATGTGAGATCATATGGTATGTGTCCCTCACCACCTGGCTTATTTCACTTAACATAATGCTCTCCAGTTCCATCCATGCTGTTGCAAAGGGTAGGAGCTCCTTGTTTCTCTCTGCTGCGTAGAATTCCATTGTGTAAATGTCTTATAGATTTTTGATCCACTCATTTGCTGATGGGTACTTAGGTTGCTTCCAGCACTTGGCTATTGTAAATTGTGCTGCTATGAACATTGGGGTGCATAGGTTCTTTTGTATTGGTGTTTCAGGGCTCTTAGGGTATAATCCCAGCAGTGGAATTGCTGTCTCAAAAGGCAGTTCCATGTTTAGCTTTCTGAGGAAATTCCATACTGTTTTCCACAGTGGCTGCACCAGTCTGCATTCCCACCAACAGTGCACTAGAGTTCCCTTTTCTCTGCATCTTCTCCAACACCTGCTGTTTGTTGCTTTGTTTATGATTGCCATTCTGACTGGTGTGAGGCGGTATCTCATTGTGGTTTTAATTTGCATCTCTCTGATGGCTAGTGATGCTGAACATCTTTTCATGTGTCTCTAGGCTCTCTGCATGTCCTCCCTAGAGAAGCATCTGTTTGAGTCATTTGCCCATTTTTAAACTGGGTTGTTTGTCTTCCTGGAGTGGAGTTATGTGAGTTCTTTATATAGTTTGGAGATCATGCCCTTGTCCAAGGTGTCATTGGCAAACATGTTTTCCCATACAGTTGGTTCTCTTTTTATTTTAATACTGTTTTCTTTAGCCATGCAGAAGCTTTTTAATTTAATGAAATTAAAAAGCTTAATTTCTTTTTGAAATTCATTTGTGTATTCTTTCCTTTATGACCCTTGCTTTAGGTGACATATCCATGAAGATGTTGCTGTGTGGAATGCCTGAGATTTTCCCGCCAATGTTTTCCTCTAGGACTTTTATGGTGTTACGACTTATATTTAAGTCTTTTATCCACCTTGAATTTGTTTTTATGTATGGTGTAAGTTGGTGCTTGAGTTTCATTTTTTTGTACCTAGCTGTCCAGCTCTCCCAACACCATTTGTTGAAGAGGCTATTTTTGCTCCATTTTTTGCTTCTTCCCCCTTTGTGAAGTATAAATTTACCATAGAGACTTGGGTTTATTTCTGGGTTCTCTGTTCTGTTTCATTTGTCTATGTGTCCGTTTTCATGCCAGTACCAGGCTGTTTTGATTATGGTTGCCTTGTAATATAGCTTGACATCAGGTATTGTAATCCTTCCTGCTTTGTTCTACTTTCTCAAAATTGCTGCAGCTATTCAGGGACATTTATTGTAGGAGACTGTTCTGTGTGGCATAGGCCGAGCTCCTACTTGGAGATGCACAGGACCCATGCACATGGATAGGTTCTCCTGTGGGGAATCAGGCCTGCAATGTACCTAGGCCCTATGAGTCTTGCTTTTTGCTAAAATTTCCTCACCCTGAATTGAGGATATTTACTGCAAAGTAACTTCCTAAAATCCATGCTAAACCTTCCAAGGATGAGTGTAACCAGTTCAACCACTTTTGCCTTTTCATTTGCAAATATCCCTCTTCTGTGATGTGATTAGCAGCATTGGATCCTTTGTTTTCTGTAAAAGGTAACCACCTAAAGCGAACCTGGGCATAGTAAATGAGGACCATTATGTAATGGGCAGAGAAACTCAATAAAGGCCTGTCATGGTGGAGGCTGTGGATTTTTACTCCTCTTGAGAGAAAAGCCATGCTGTCTCTTTTCCTCTGCTGGACTTGGCAGTCTTTGTGAATGTCTCATTTCATCCATAATGATGTGGACTCTGCAGGCTGGTGTCTGCATCAGTTTATGATTCTATATAAATTTCTCAAATGTTTGTTCTATATTTGTGAAATATGTCATGGGTACTTTAATAAGGATTGCATTGAATCTATAAATCACTTTGGGTAGTATGGACATTTTGATGATGTTAATTTATTCAATCCACGAGCATGGTACATGCTTCCTTTTGTTTCTGTCTTCCTTGATTTCTTTCTTCAGTGTTTAGTTTTCTGCATACAGGTCTTTTACCACTTTGGTTAGGTTTATTCCTAGGTACTTTATTTTTCTTGTTGCTATATCAAATGAGATATTTTTCCTGATTTCTGTTTCTGATATTTCATTATTGGTGTACAAAAATGCCTTTGCTTTCTGAATATTGACTTTGTAACTGGCTGTTTTGCCAAATTCATTTATTAGATTGGGTAGGTTTTGGTGGATTTTTTCAATTTTCCATGTATACTATCCTGTCATCTGCAAACAGTGGCAGTTTTGTTTCTTCCTTTCCAATTTGGACGCCTTTTATTTCTTTTTCTTGTCTGATTGCTGTGGGTAGGACTTCCAGTATTATGTTGAATAGTAGTGGTGAAAGTGGGCATCCTTGTCTTGTTCCTGATGTTAGTGGGAAAGCTCTAAGTTTTTGTCCATTGAGTATGATGTTGGCTGTAAGTCTCTCATATATGGCCTTTATTATGTTCAGGAATGCTCCCTCTATTCCCACTTTGCTGAGTGTTTTTATCATAAATGGGTGCTGTACCTTATCAAATGCTTTTTCCACATCTATTGATATGATGATATGATTTTGTCTTTCATTTTGTTTATGTGGTGGATTATGTTTATTGATTTGCAAATATTGAACCATCCTTGCATCCCTGGAATGAATCTCACTTGGTCATGGTGTATGATCGTTTTAATGTCTTGCTTGGTATTGTTAGCCAATATTTTGTTTAGGATTTTAGCATCTGTGTTCATCAGTGATATTGGCCTGAAGTTTTCTTTCTTTGTTGTGTCTTTACCTGGTTTTGGGATTAGGATGATGTTGGCTTCATAAAAAGAAATTGCGAGACTTCTATCTTCCTGAATTTTTTTGAAATAATCTGTGGAGTATGGGGGTTAGCTATCCCTTAAATGCTTTGTAAAATTCTCCTGTGAAACCATCTGGTCCACGGCTTTTGTGTGTTAGAAGCTTTTTCATTACTGTTTCAATTTCATCAGGTGTTATTGGTCTGTTCAAGCTTTCTGCTTCTTCTTCATTCAATTGGAAGATTATATTTTTCTAGAAGTCTGTCCATTTGACCTTGGTTTTCAAATTTCTTGGCGTATAGTTCATAGTAATTTCTTACAATCCTTTGTTTTCTGTGGTATCAGTTGTAATCTCTCCTCTTTCATTTCTGATTGTGTTTATTTGGGTCCTATCTTTTTTTGTTCTTGATGAATCTCCTTGAAGGCTTGTTGATTTTCTTTATCTTTTGAAAGAACCAGCTCCTGGATTCATTGATCCTTAGAATTGTGCTTTTAGTCTCTATGTCATTTAATTCTGCTCTGATCTTGATTATTTCCATCCTTCTACTTGCTCTGGTTTGTCTTTGTTGTTGTTCCTCAAGTTCTTGTAGGCATAGAGTTAGGCTGTTTATTTGAAATGTTTCTATCTTTTTGAGGTAGACCTGTATCACTATGATCTTACCTCTCAGGACTGCCTTCACTATGTCGCATAAGTTTTGGATTGTTGTGAGTTCATTTTCATTTGTTTCTGGAAACTTTTTGATTTGTTCACAAATCTCATTCTTGACCCATTCATTGTTTAATAGCATAATATTCAATCTCCGTGATTTTGAGTGTTTTGGGGTTTTGTCCTTGAGGTTGGTTTCTAGTTTCAGTCCCTTGTGGTCAGAGAAAATGCTCGATACCATTTCAATTTTCGTGAATTCGTTGAGACTTGTTTTGTGTCCTATCATGTGGTCTATCTTTGAAAATGTTCCATGTGCATTTGAAAAGAATGTGTATTTAGCTTCTTTGGGATGAAAGGCTCTATCTATATCAGTTAAGTCCATTTCATCTCGGGCATTGTTCAATGCCACAATATCTCTGTTGATATTTGGTTTGGAAGATCTATGCATTCTTAATGTGGGGTGTTAAAAATCCCCTACTATAATTGTGTTGCTGTCAATATCTTTCTTGAAGTCTTCCAAGATTTTCTTTCTGTATTTGGGTGCTCCTATGCTGGGAGCATATATATTTACTATGTTTATGTGTTCTTGATGGATTCTTCCCTTGAGTATTATGAAGTGACCTTCTGGGTCCCTTTTTATGTTTTTTTTTTTTTTTAATCTATTTTGTCCAATATGAATATTGCTACCCTGGCTTTCTTTCTCTGTCTATTTGCTTGGAAAATTTGTTTCTAGCCCTTCACTTTCAGTCTTTATAGGTCTTTTGTTCTGAGGTGGGTCTCCTGTAAACAGCATATGTATGGGTCATATTTTCTTATCCATTCCACTATTCTGAGTCTTTTGATTGGGGCATTTATCCATTTACGTTTAAGGTTATTATCATTAGGTACTTATTCATTGCCATTTTTTGTGCCTGTATTCCTCTCTCTTTCACTGTTTTTCTTCTGTTCTCAAAGCTAACCCTTTAGCATCTACTACAGAGTTGGTTTGGAGGAAGTATATTCTTTGACGCCTCTCTTGCTCAGGCTACTCCTTATTTGACCTTCCATTTTAATTGAGAGCCTTGCTGGATACAGTAGTCTTTGTTGCAGGCCTCTGGTTTTCATTACTTGGAATATTTCTTGCCATTCTCTTCTGGCTTGGAGCGTTTCCATTGAGAAGTCAGCTGATAACCTTATTGGGGCTCCCTTGTATGTTACTTCCTGTTTTTCCCTTGCTGCCTTTAAGATTCACTCTTTATCTTGGAATTTTGCCATTTTAATTATGATGTGTCTTGAATTGGGCCGCTTTGGGTTCCTTTTGATTGGGACTCTCTGTGTTTCCTGGATTTGTGTAACCTTTTCTCTCAAATTAGGGACGTTTTCCATCATTACTTTTTCCGACAGGTTTTCTATCCCTTGCTCTTCTTTTCCTTCTGATATTCTTATTATACTGACATTATTGCGTTTCATATTGTCTTGCATTTCCCTTAATCCTGTTCATTCTTTATGAGCCTCTTCTCCTTTTCTTGATCTTTATGGGTATTTTTTTCTGACTTGTCTTCCAGTTCGCTGATCATCTCCTCTGCTTCATTAAGCCTGCTTTTGATTCCTTCTTCTGTGTTCTTCAGTTGAGAAATTGTATTCTTCATTTCCTCTTGGCCCTTGTTGATAGTTTCTATTTCCTTTTTCATGCTGAAATAATTTGCAGTGAGTTCATTATAGTTTCCCTGTAGTTTTTCATAATTCTCTGAGAGCTCATTGAGCTTCCTGATAACCATTGCTTTGAACTCAATATCTGATAGTTGAGTTGCCTCTATTTCATTTAGCATTCTTTCTGAGACTTCCTCCTTTCCTTTCATTTGGGGATTGTTTCTTTGTCTTCCCATTGTTTGTGAGTCTCTTCTGGTTAGCGTCAGCTTCTTAAATTAATCTGTTCTGACTCCCTGGGTTTATGGTGTGAATTTCTATGATAGAAGACCTGTGAGATTCAGTGGTGCATTCTCCTTGATCTCCTGAGCTCAGTGGTCTTGGGCTGACATTTATCTTGGCTCTGTGTATGTCTTTCGGTTTTGATTGCTATTGGGACTTTCTTTGGTGGCTTCTTCCCATCAGCTGGTTAACTGAGGTTCACTTTGTCCACCACCTCTTGTATTCTATTGTGTAGGTTTCAGTGGGTTTGTTGAAGCTGGTTCTTCCTTGTGTACAAGGTTTTGGGCATTCTCTTTTGCTCTTGTTCAGTTGTTTGTTCTGTGTAATTTCTCCACTATTTAGTTGTATTTCCAGACAGGTCCTGGGTTGAATGCATGTGGTTTCCACTCCCTCCTTCACTTTCTTCTGGTGTTATCTGTTGGTGGTTTCTTTGTTGGTGGGTTTCCTCTTCCAGCAGGCATCCTGGTATTCACAGGTTCCACCTACTATTTTTTTTTTGTGATCAGTTGGAGGAGGAAGGTAAAAGGGTTTAAGACAGCAAGGGTGTATTCTATGGTATTTACAGTACTAGTCCATAGAGAAGAGATAGGAGATCCTTTGGCTATGTATAGTGTTAACCATGATCTTTCACCCAAGTAGCCATTTTTTTAGAAATGGTGGAAAGAAGATAAGACTCTTGTTCGGGGGGAAGGATTGTGAGTTGGATCTAGAAATCAGTGAGCTAGTGGTAGGTTAGATTATGAGGTAAAGTGAGAGGAAAGGATAGAAAATGCATATCGTGTGTGAGACAATAGAGTTAAGCACAACAGTACTAGAGTTCAGGAAACTGTGAAGTGAGCTAAGATCTAGGAGGGTGGCTGTATAGTATTTAAAATTGTATGGAACAGGTATTATTTAAAATAATAATGGAGCAACAATCTTATGACAGAACCTATGTGATTTGGATAACCAGAATAGGAAGTATAAGACCTAGAGTAGTGTGCTAATAGAACACAAGTGAAGTAAAAGACAATAACATGACAATACACTATGAAAGACAGAACAAGGGAAACCAGTCAAACAATGCAATTTAACCAGCCAAGTGAAGAAGACAAAACAGAAAGAAGAATACAAAAGTATTAATAAAATAAAAGATGTAAGACTAATGAAAAAATAATAATACAAATATATGATAGCTTGCAAGTTCTCTGTAGTAGCAATGTGAAATATGTCTCACTGTCTCAGCTGTTGGGATGCCCCTTCTTTGGTCCAACTGTGGTCTTTTCACAGTTCCAGGGTTTTTTGTCTCACTTGTGGGAATTATAATAAAAAAAAAGGAAGGGAGAAGAGATAAAAAGGGAAAGAAAGGAAGAAGGAATAAAACAAGAAAGAAGGAAAGAGAGGAAGAAGGAGTTAAAAGATAAAAAAAAAAAGGAATGTTTTTTTTTTTTTAAAGCCTCCCACTGGCTTCAAACTGGTGAAGCCAGTTTTGCTGGTCTTTCCTGGCTGCAGCAGGCTGAGGGGTGATTGATTTTGCTTTTCTCCCTTCCTGATCGGCACTCAGTCAGCCTCTAGCCCAGTTCCCCAGCAGCCTCTGGTCTGGGTTTGCACTCTCCTGGGGGCTTTGGGTGTGGGCACTGGGCCTTCCTCAGAGGGCACTCTCTGCAGGGCTTCAGGCATGCACGCTTGGTCAGGCCACCTCTGGTCCCTCAGGTTCAGTGCCTACTCTTCCCAGGACTACAGAAGTGTGGGCAGGGCCTTCCTCACCACCTTGGGAGAACCATGTGGCTGGGTGGGGAGGAGGCCAGAGTGGCTGCTGCAGGAGAATTCTCTAAACATCCACCAAGTGTCTCTTTTTTCCCTTTTTCTTTTTGAGAAATTCCTCCTGCTCAGGCCTGCCACTCCATACAGAGGCCTTTCCTCTCGCACAGCCCACCTCTCCAACCAGACTGGGGACTATCCAGGTCAGGGCCCATCATGGCCCAACTCTCAACTCTCCCCAGCCGGCATCCACAGGCTCCTTGAGTGCTCACAGCCCCGTGTATTTGCCACTTAGTCCTTATTCCCCTCTCTGGGACTTCAAGCAACCAGGTCTCTCCTGGTGCTGCTCAAACCTTGTTTGGCAGGGGAGGGAGCCATTGAGCCAGCTCTCCCCCAAGAACCCTGTGGCAGACCCAGTGGGCGCCTGGCCTGGGGCTGCAGCCCCCCTGGTCTCTGTGCTGGTTCCAAGGGCCTTATTGTCTGCAGCACTCTCCTTACTGTCTGGTCTTTCAATGTCCTCTACAATTTTTGGTCTCCTGTCTTCATATATGCTGGGGTACTGTTAGTGTTCACTCTGTTCCTTCGTAGATGGGCTAGGTATTTCACCTGTGTACAGGGGGAAGTGGACTTAGCTCTCCCCTACCTCACTTCCATCTTCTCACCTGTCCTTCATTTTTAACCTCCCTCTACTCCTCTGAGACACCCCCTGCCAGGTATTTCAGTATCCCTAATAATGCTCCTGGATGGCACAGTCCTCCCATACTTTTCCTGTGTCATGCCACAGGCTTTCATCCTCCTCTCCCTTTGGCTATCAGCAAAATAAGTGGTAAAAATAGTGAGCAAAAGTTTGATGGTAAGCAGGATATTTGCATATTCTAAAAGTACAAACCCACTAACTTTATTAGTGAAAGATCCTACAGACACTGTCTTAGCCATGTGATCAAAGCACATCAATATCATTTACTCCCTGACTTGATGCACTGAGAAGGGCACAATACCACCTGTGGAGTATTCTTGGCAAAAAATTATAGTCCCAATATAACTACGGGAAAACATCAGACCTACCCTAATTGAGAGACATTCTGCAAAATAACTGGCCAATGCTCATCAAAAATATCAAAGTCATAAAAGTCAGAGAAAGAATGAGGAACCATTACAGATTGGAGGAGACTGAGAAACAACTCCTCCAGACAACTCCAACCAATTAAATCCAATGTGGGATATTGAATTGAAATGCAGGACAGAAAGAGAATATTATGGGGAAATTGACGAAATTCAAATAAAGACTCTAGATTAGTAATATTGATAGTACTGTACCAATATTAGTTTCCCTCATATTATGGTGATATAAGTTGTTAATATTAGGGGAATCTGAGTGAAGTCTATGCAGGCAATTTTACTGTTTTTACAATTTTTCTAGAAGCCTAAATTTATTTCAAAATAAACGATTTAAAAAATGCAAGCAAAACAAAACCCACCAAGTACTTACCTATCCTTTGCCCCACTTAGAATCCCACATCCTTCCTCTACTCAAAGCTCCCCAACTGTCCCCCATCACTTGTTAAATGAAGCATATATTTGTCACATTACATACAAGACTCTTTATAGTCTGGCTCCTAACCACCTCTCCAGGCTTATCTTCTGTCACTACCCACACTCCACCTAAACCCATGACAGGCAGTGCTCTAAAATCTTTGTGGTCTCTCCTACCTCTGTGTCTTCACACAGGCTGTTCACCTGGAATGACCTCACCTTCTTCCTACCTTGCCTCATCCAAATTGTGTCACCTCCTCTTGGAATCCTTCTGTGACCTCTTCAGTGTGAATTTGGTGCTCCCTCTGTGTTCACCTGAGAGTTTGTCTGCTAGAGCATGCATATTGTTGGTCATTGTTTATTTCCTCAGTTGGTCTGTGAGCTCCTCAAGGGCATAAATTATGGTTGACCTAATTAGAGAGGTGATCTATTCAATTTGATGGTGTTCTGAAGAAGAGACACAGACTCCCTCTGCTAGAGTGAATGGGGGCAGTTGCTCCTCAAAGGGTTGATTTACATGAAATCTGTTGCATTGAAAGAGCAGGGTGCTGTGATGGAGAAACTATTACTGGTATAGGTCAACATGGGTTAAAAGAGCAAAGGGTGTGATGTCACGAGGAGCTGAGAAGTCTGAGGGAACAGCTGAAACTCTTTAATTGGGGCAAGGGGATGTTTATTATGGTCTAAAGTAGCACTGTTGTAGTGTTACAGCAAATGGGAAGGGCACACTGGTGGGTCAAGCAAGGTTTGGTCATAATGAGGATATTAGTGTTGGGGTTGTGGACAGGGGACTAAGGATAAAAATTGAGCTGAAGGGATTGAGTCAGGGAAATGAGTCAGGGGTTGGATTTTATGTTGTGGGTTATAAGAAGTCATGAATGGATTTTAGGCAAGAAAGTGGCATTGTCAAATTCATGTTTTAGGAATAGTTTAGAGAAGGCTAGGCTGGAAGTAGAGACCTGTTTGAGACTAGTGTGGGTTGCTGGGCGCACTGAAGGCTAACCATTTTCTACTTCCAGGGAGATTTCTCCCTTTGTAAAAACATAAGTTTGACTGATCTAGACCTCTGGTCAATGATGGTTGTTGTGTCTGAATTGGAGTTTAAAAATACCAGTTGAAGTATGAGGCATTTGCAAGGACAATGTAATAGACTGAGATTGCCTGGGATCAAATTTAAATTCTGTTCACTTACTACCCATGTGACTTTGAGTAAGTTACTTACTCTCTCAGTGCCTCAGTTTTCCCTTTTGAGAAATAAAAGATTCTTATCTCATCTGTGTATAATGAGAAGCAAGTGAACCAATGCATACAAAGTGCTCAATCAGCCCATAGTCTGATAAATATTCCATCAAAAGTGGAGCTCAAAGACCAGCAACCAAGAGGACCCCCATGAGGTCCTGAAATATCTACTGGATTTTTAAATTCTCTTTCTTTAAGGGCCAGGCAGGGCCCATAGCCTGGACCTGAGCTGAGCTGGGGCCTTAAGGCAGTGGGGTGGTAATTGTGTCTACTGTGGGGATTAGAAGACTTAGATGATTTGGGGATGAATGAAGGGAATCAGATAATCAGAGTTTTAGTTTTATAATTAACATCATATAGGCCACGTATAAAACCTAGCAGAAGCAGGATAAAGCTCTGTTTAAATTATAACAATAGCTCAATTGACTGATTTTTTACCCTGTCCTCAACTGACTGATGTAACCTTTGCTTAGATGCAATTTATATTCATGTTATCTAAGGAGCAAGCAAGGAGATGGGCCTTCTGTGATTTCTCCTTTCTTGGCTAAAATTCACTTATCTTTGTTAACTCTTAGTGCTTTTCTGATGATTTGTAGACTTTTTCCTCCTTGCTTCTGGACAGAAACCATAGACAAACTTGAGAAGCCTCTTCCTGTGTACAGACCAGTGGTTCCTCCTGAGCACACCCCTCCAGAATGTCTCCAGCTGATGAAGCAGTGCTGGGCTGAGGCTGAAGAACAATGACCAACTTTTGATGAAATATTTAACCAGGTAAGGGTTGCATGAATCTTAGCACTACCCAGTAGCCATCCTGAACCCAGCTTACCCCAAACTAACTCCTTGGATTATCATATTGTGGAAGGAACCTCTAGCAAGAGTAAAAGGCACTCTTTTGAGGGAAGTAGCCACTTGGAGACTTTTGATGCTAGAACATCCCAACACATCCTTAAAGGGCACATGGGTTCATTTTTGTGCTCTTCTGTGTTTGGCCTTCTCTTCCAGACCATCTACAATCTGACCTAGCCAACCTTTCAATAGCAGAATTAAACAATCAGGTATTTCCAAAGCACTAGCATTGAGACTGTTACAAGATGGGTATCATGGAATAAATGGGGATCCTTATACAGCTGTGATTGCTTTGAAGATCACAGAGAACTCTGATGAGTATACTACTTAAATAATTGCAGGTTAGTTTTGGAGGGTAGAGAAAAATATGGGGTTTTTGAAAAGGTGTCCAAGATTGGAGAAAGTGCAAATATGGAGTACAAAAGCAGTAGATAACTTAGGTTCCTAGGGAAGAACATGAGGCAATAAAGTGCCTGAGAAATGATAAACTTAAAATATGGAATTTCTAAAATAGCTGATTCTTTCCTTAGAGTGGGGAACTGAAAGGGGAAAATGAGAAAAGGACAGAGAGAGTCTTACTAAGGGAACTAGGGTGCAGTTCCTATGTTGGAGCAGGCAGTTTAGGGCTTTGTTGGAACTATAAGATGCTGAAACTCAGGGTGCTCTTGGTGAGTACTTTGTCAGCTCTGGTGAAGAGACTTTTGAGCTTGGCTGGAGTATAGCACTGAGATGCTTTGTGAGTGGCAGGCATCTGAGGCAGAAAAAAGAAACAGTGAGATTGAAAGCCTAAGGGGTCCTGCATATGAAGTCATCCCTGTCCCCAGCTAACAGTGCCTCCATTAGCCTGACTGGGTTTCTTGAGGACACTCAAAGAGGTGTTCAATACTATGTAAAAGGTCAAATTTCTAAAAAGTTATCATGAGGAAAAGGAAAAAGCATTTGCCTTTGTGTTGATGCTAGAGATGTTATTTCAGATGGCAACAGAGAAGCTAGTGATAGATTGGAGTGTACATCGTGAAACCTTCAAACAAGACATAGCTGAAGCTGCCCTCACTGAAATGCTTCAGTGTAAGTTTAGACTGCCTAAAAGATAAGGGTAGCCTCCCAACTCCCTGTAGCTAATAAAACTTAAGTGGAGAAAGGAGTGTAAGGCTCCCTGGATTAGGCAATAGGAGGAACCCAAAGCATCTGATCTGGCTACTGAGTTTACCAGCAGGACCTTGGTGGACATCTAGATGTAGACCAGGCTTAGAAGAAAACTCCTAATGGTGTTAGCCTTAGGGTATTGAGTGCTGAATGGCAGATGTGTGGCTCAGCCATATAGGAAGGTTCATTGAGACAGATTTCTAGATGTCTTCCCAGCAAAACTACCACCAGTTTTTTTCATTGTGAACACAGCCTTGTGTGTGCTGAATATAGCAGCAAGGAGGGGCTACCCCTTCATGATTCCAATGCTATGCCAAGTTCCCCATCTCTGTAAGTGGAAAGGGTCCCAGGAAGGCATATTGAAAATCTGTGGCATACAGCCACTTCTAAAGGATCAGGACATATAATGGGGTAAGACCAATTGGATTTCTACATTACCCTAACATGAAGGGCAGATGATAAGAAACACCATTTTTTCTGGACTCCATAGGGAAGAAACAGGGGTAGAACTTGGGTCATATTTAAGAGGTCAAAGAACATTTCACTTCCCAAGAACTGGCAACACAGCAGCATTAGAAGATAAGGATAATTTAGTAGGTTAATGTAGAAGAATAAAACAGCACTCCCTGCTCTCTTTCCCCTTACACCACCCACAACTAGCCTGGGTTCAAGAACAAATCCTTGTTGCCTTTGAAGTGGCTATGTTTCATGTGATAGTATCTCAGAACTAAAGAATCCTTCCCAGAACACCTTTGCTTAGACTTGAAAGAAACAGAAAACCCAGGTGAACAACTACTCAGAAAAAAATAGCCCTGTGAATGGTCCAGGTTGACAATGAGGGTGGGTGTTGACTGCTACTTTTACTTGGGTTCACCTCTTCTGCCCTGGCATGTTAAAGGAAGAGATTTTTTTTGGGTAAGGGGTCCTGCTCTATCATCACTAAGTTTCAGGTGTAAGAATTTTCTGGGTTTTCTTTCTGTTTCACTTTGCATTTAAAACTTTCAATGAAGAGGAGAAGACCAATGTTGATTCTATGCTTTGGATGTTGGAGAAATATTCTAACAACTTGGAAGATTTGACCTGGGAGTAGACTGAAGAGCTGGAAATTGAAAAGCAGAAAACAGAAGGCTTCTAACACAGATGCTACCACTGTATGTGTGAATACCAGAGGAGTGTGAATCCTTGCAACAGTATGCTATTTAAAATAGAAAAAAAAGTCCATCAACTACCTTCTCTCTTTCCCCCTCCCTCTCTCCCTCTCTCTCTCTCTCTCTCTCTCTCTCTCTCTCTCTCTCTCTCTCTCTCTCCCTCTCTCTCCAGTACCCTCTCTACTCCCAGTAGGTTTGAGACACACATTCAATTAAAAGAAAAATTGGAAAATGAGGGAGCAGAGTACACTTCCTAATTTCCTACTACCTGTAGATCATGCTGGTCATTTAAGTTTTGGGTGATTTTGTTTTTCTATGCATCATTTCATCACTTTGCCTGGTAGTTGACCAATTAAAAAGAAGCAACTTTTAATTGGAATTGCTTAGAGGAAAGTAGTAGGGGTTTTTTTCTAGGTTTTTCCTCCCTTAGTTAAAAGCTCTATCTGTTACTACCATTTCCAAATTTTCCAAGGCACCTTATTCTGGTGTAACATCATCTTCTAGGAGATAATTGGGGAGACTAGTCCCTTCCAAAGCAACCATCTGGGGACATTCCCCAAGGGCATGGGGTGCTGAGGAAGAAGGATACAGAGCTAAAAAATCTCCACAAAGGCACAGAGCAGCACTGTCTGTTCATTGCTGTATTCCAGTACCCAGCACAGTGCTTGGCACATTGTAAGCACTTAATATATATTTATAGAATAATTAAAATAACTAATGTTTTCATCCAAGTGACATTTTCTTCCTCATCATTTGCTTAGTAGTGATTTTTGGAGAAATTGTATTCTAGAAGATGTGTGTGTGGCATAGAGGAAGGACTGTGTCATTTGATGCATTGCTGTGTCTGCTCTTTACACCAGTTGCTGAATCCCTCAAAAAGGGGTGCATGGTCAAACGTGAAGGTTTTGACTTGGTCACCTTGTACTTCAGTGACATTGTGGGCTTCATGACTATCTCCACGATGAGTGACCCCATTGAGGTGGTGGATCTTCTCAATGACCTTTATACATGCTTTGATGCCATCACTGGCAGTCATGATGTCTACAAGGTAAATTATTTAAAACAGAACTATATTCTAGAGAGAAATTTTTATATGAGTCTCACCTGTGTGTACTTCAAAACTGAAGGATGTAATTTTATTATGTTGTTGTTTGAAAATTAAAATTTTGCCTTGGCTCATGTGGCTCAGTGGATTATGTACTGGCCTGTGAACCAAAGGGTTGCAGGTCTGATTACAAGTCAGGGCACATGCCTGGGTTGTATGTCAGGTCCCCAGTTGGGGGTGTGAGAGAGGCAACCACACATTGATGTTTCTCTCCCTCTCTTTCTCCCTCCCTTCCCCCTCTCTGAAAATAAATAAATAAAATCTAAAAAAAAAGAAAGAGAAAAAGAAATTAGGTTGCTTCCAGCACTTGGCTATTGTAAATTATGCTGCTAGGAACATTGGGGTACTAGGTAACAACCTAAGTGCCCATAAGTAAATGAATGGATCAAAAAACTATGGTACATTTACACAATGGAATACTACGCAGCAGAACGAAAGAAGGAACTCCTACCCTTTGTGACAGCATGGATGGATCTGGAGAGCACTAAGCTAAGTGAAATAAGCTAGGAAATGAAATACAAATACCATATTATCTCACCTATAAGTGGAACCTAATCAACAAAACAAACAAGCAAGCAAAATATAATCAGAGACAGTGAAATTAAGAACAAACTGACAGTGACCAGAGGGGAGGTAGGAGGAGATTAAGGGAGCAGGAAGGGGGAAGGGTTTTCAGGAACATATATGAAGGATACATGGACAAAGCCAAAGGGGGGTAGGATTGAGGGTGGGAGGTGGGGATGGTTGGGATGGGGGGAAAATGGAGACAACTGTACTTGAAAAACAATAAAAATATTAATAAAAAAATAAAGGTTTAAAAAGTAAAAAAAAAGAAATTAAAATTTAAGTAGTAAATTTAAAATTTTCCATTGGTATCCCATTGGAAATGAAAGCCAGATAGAATGTATATAATTTAACCAAACCTTACCCTTGATTTTATGTGTTATCTTGTCTCTAGGCAGAAACTTGGTAAAATTTTTGTAGCTATGAAGTGACATTTCCACATTGTCTACAACATGGAAACTTGTCTTATTAATGGAGAAAGATGCCCCAGGCATCCCAAACTTTAGACAGCTTATCTGTCCCAGGAACCAAAGCAGATCTGGAGAATGCATAGCCCCTTTCATTGAATCCTTCATAGTTGTCTGAAATGCTCCAACTCTCAATCACACACAGGGCATTGTGTTTATCTCAGATTATACAAGGCTCTTTCAGATCAGGTAGAGAGCCTCAGGGCTAGACCAAGCCGAGTCAAAATAGGTTTCACAAATAGACATCATACCTGTCAGTCATCAGGAACTACAAACCAATAAAAAAGTACACGTGGAGACTATAAAGGAGGAAAAACCCATGGAATCAGACTACCTATCTCAACTTGTTGAACTAAAGCAGCCTAAAGAGAAAAACAAATTGCCAAAAGCTAATTCAGTTGAAACTAAAATAAAAAATGATTCAGCATGGGGAGTAACACAGCTGCTGGTTTAATTAATGCACCTGATACTATTCAGACAATTGTTGGGGGGGGGGTCTTTGAGATGTGACCATTAGGTATTTTGGTACTTTATGGCTACAGTATGGAGTTAGCAGGCTGTTTCCAGGACAGAGCAGGGCTATGTGAATGCAAAAATGGAATCAATTTTTTATACCTGTTCATTAAAAATAATGAGTGCAAAGTTAAAATATTGAACCAGCAGTGATTCACCAAATCTGTTTGTGTTTTCATTTTTGTTTTACCTGTAAAATTGGAATCACTCCCCCTGGAACTTGATAACATGAAATAGAAGGGAGAAGGCTACTGCAGAATTATGAATTGGGTGATTTGTTTTTAATTTCAATTCTCCTGATACCACCTCATCTCAACCAGACCCTTTTCTATACATTTTCTTCCCTTTCTATGTCCTTATGCTGGTTTATACAACCCACAGTTTCCCACAGCAGTCTTACAACAAGGCCAGGCAGTGCCCATGCTCCCTGACCTTTTAATCTCATTCATATCATTTGGACTCCCATGTGAATGACTCAATGGTGAAGGGTCAACTACCATTCTTTCATAATGGCCAACCAGTGAATTTTTTTTCCTATCATATAGCATTTGCACAGTACCCATTGCCTTCCTCAGTATAGGCAGGTATGCTTATTTGAGGGCAGTGATCCTTTTCTCAAAATGTGCCAGGTAAAGGAGGCCCTTATAGGAAGCATGCTGAGGTACAAAGTTCCGTAAGTAAATAGGGTCATTGTTATTGGCTATATAGGAAATCATGATGAAGGGCCTATTGCTGATTACTAAACTTTCTCTGGAGCTAAGTCATAGCCACAGCCCTAAGGCTTGTTTCAAGACTTATCACTTTGGTGATGACAATGATGATGATGATGAGATAGCGTGCACTTATCATCTACCAGGTGGGATTTAAGTGCTTTGACATGTATTAAGTTTTTAGTCCTTAGAAAATCCTATGAGGTAGGTACTGTCATTTTCCCTGTTTTACAGATAAGGATACTAAAGCACAGAGAGGTAAAGTGACTTGCCCAAAGTCACACAGCTTATAAATGATACATCTGTGATTCTAACCAAGACAGCATGTCTTTATAGTTTCATGCTCTTAAGCATTGAATTCATGGGTACTGTTCTCTATGAGAACATTGATTTTAATTGGATCCAAACTTGTACTAGAAGAGTCTGACTGGCAGATTTCATAGAAGTCCTTTCAACTTACTGATATTTTAGATTTATTTGAAAGGTTCCAACTTACTTTTCCAAGTCACCTAAAACAGTGGGCACACTTCTGTGGAAAAGACAAGGAGCACAGATTTATTTTCAGGTGTCCAGCTCTAACTGCCCCCTGCAAAACAGTTGAAGCTTAGTACTGCTGCCACTTATGTGGTAGCACTAGGAGAGGAGATGGTAGCTGGTGGTAGAAGATGCAGTTCTCACAGCCAATGGGACTGTAAAACTAACTTTGTCATATTGGCAAGGCAAAGCAGAAAGAATGAACTCTTTGATCTTTTTTTCCCTTTTCCTGTACTTGATTTAAGGCTGCTGTAGCTCATTTACTTGAAATCATCTAGAGAAATATGCTTGATGGGGGAGCACCATGTGCACCTTTTCCTAGGAAGCTTCCCCATGGGCACCCACAGACAGTCTCAGAAATCTCTCTTTTTCCCTTCCCCAGGAATTATT
This sequence comes from Phyllostomus discolor, assembly GCF_004126475.2. Taxonomy (NCBI): domain Eukaryota; kingdom Metazoa; phylum Chordata; class Mammalia; order Chiroptera; family Phyllostomidae; genus Phyllostomus; species Phyllostomus discolor. The sequence goes on from NC_050198.1 coordinate 53,528,431, forward strand.
TGGAGCTTCATAGTTCTCTATGGCCAGCCAGGAATTTGCAAAGTACCTGCACTTATTTCAGAATTTATGGGTGTGGGACCTAGACATCAGTATTTTTTTAAAATAAAGTTCCCTAAGTGATTATAATGTGCAGCCCAGCCTGTGAACTACTGACAACCTCTTTGTCTTCCTTACTTTACAAAAAGAACACTTGACTCTCATCACACCCATTAAACACTGTGAAATATACACACAAGCACACAAATACACCAGAATTTAGTTGCTTGCTAATTTTGTTCCCCCACCCTCATTTCCCAGGTAGAGACCATTGGAGATGTTTAAACGTGGTGGCCTCAGGCCTCCCCAAAAGGAGTAGCAGCATGCAGCTGAGATTGCAAACTTGTTCCTAGAGATTCTGAGCTCTGTGGATACCTTCAAGATCCGGTGTATGCCAGAGGTGCCAATCCAGATTTGAATAGGCCTGCACTCAGGTAACAATGACCAATAAAGCAAAAGATGACATTCCCATATGTCTAAAGGGAAAACTAGAAAAGGAGGGAGAGGGTGTCACTTTCTTGATTACTAGAAGTTGGATTATCCAGGTGTCTAGTGTTGCATAATTCCTTCAATCTTACTCAAGTTTACTCTCTTCCCAGTGGGCAGCAGTCCTTGCTCAAGGTACGAAACCCTTTTAGTTTACCTTTTTTTTTTTTTTTAACCAAGCTCTGGCTAGTTTTATTAAAGAAAAATTTTGCATGATTTACTTTTCACCAGTCTGTTCTGGCATGCTTCTGATGATGTCAGAATCACCTGTATCAATGATAGCTAGTGTACACACTCTGTATAGTATTTCCCACACACTGTTTGCAGTTCAATATTGTTGCCACAGTAGTGATGGACACCAGTCTTGGTCAACATGGCATAGTACTCTATTTCAGATTTCCTCAGGGCTGGCCAGTTGTTGGTGAGGATGACCAGTTTGGCTTTGTCTTGTCGGATCATCTTCTGAGTCTGCTTGTACACCACCGGGTACTTGCCACTTTTTATAACAAATTGGAGCATAGAGTCGATCAACTCCAGTGACTGTTTCATCTTTTCTGCGGCCACCATCTTCTTGACTTAGGTGCGGGACAGACCCCTACCCAGTGCGGCCACCAAGATCTACCTTTCTTGTTAAAGCCAACATTTCCAAGTTTGACTATATGATACATAATCAACATGCATGTGTTGTGTATAGGATAATTCACTTATTTAAAATCTCAACTCTTGAAGTACTTGTCTTCCACACTACTTCCAACTTGCTTGAATATCTTCAGGATTTGCCTTCCATTGTATCCTTCTTATCTACCTTCACAAATTCACAAGGTATCCTGACAAATATCTCACTTGATGTCACAGATATCTCACGTAGTAGCCCTTGCTCCCCTCTCCACTCACCTCCTTTTTATCATTGCTTTATTCTTCTAGGCTCCTTTTATTCCCCCATCCTTTTCACCCATTTCTTACCAAATTTCTTAAAAGTGATTGATACTCACTATACCATTTCTTCAGTACCCACTTCCTCTTTTGCCCCTTTGTAATCTGGTTTCAGCCCTCACCACTTTTCCCAGTCCTAGTCTGCTCATAAGTCGACAACATTTGATATTCTTGACGGTCCTTCCTAAAACTTTCCTCAGTTGGCTTTTCTGACATGCTCTTCACTCACTGAATGATTCTTCTCCATTTCATTTCCTCTCTTAGCAAGTTCTGCTCACTAACTATGGCTGTTTCTACATTTTCTGCAAAGCCCTGAGCAATGGTCTTCTTGCTCTCTGCACATTCTAACCTCTAATTCATTCTCAACCCACTGCAATGTGGCTTTCATTTTTCACTATTGTCTGATACTGATAATCTCTTCTGTCTCCATCTGTCACTTAGATATTGATATTGCTTAGGGTTTTGCCATTTATCCACTGTTTTTCTCTCCTTGTATACTCTTCTGATTTCATGTCTATTATTTAACTACCACTTGTGTGCTGATGACTTCCAACTCTACAACTTCAGCATATATCTTCTTTCTTAAGCTTTATCCTTGTATATCAAAATTGCTGCTAACATTGCCACATGAATGTTCCACATGGACATCAGACTCAACACATCCAAAACAACATGATTTTTCCCACACAAACTTCCTCTTTTTTCTGTTTTTATTCTCAATTTTAATTGATGGAATCACCATTCACCTTCTTATTTCAGTTACTTGGGAGTCATTTCCCTTGACTCCTCCCTTACTCTGACTTTCACCATTCAACCAACTAGTAAGTCTTGAATATTTTACCTTTAAAATGTTTCTTCAATATGTCTTATCTCTTCTTGACTCTCAGTACTCAAGCCTAGGCCACCAGCATCTCATGCCTGGATCATTGCAACAGCATCTTTTTGCTTTTACTCCTCTTCCTATCCATCTTTCTCATAGTTATTAGCATAATCTGTGTTTGTTTGTATGTCTTTCCTTTAAACTATGTGCTCCCTCATGGATGGAATCATATCTTACTCATTTTTGTATACTGAATGCTTAGCACATTGTAGGTGTTCAATATTTTTCATGTAAAGAAAAAACATTCATATCTCATTTGTACTTCAGTTTCACATCTCCACCCCCCTCAGTGTATATATTTTTGGTTGATCCATGATTCTTTGAATTCAACATATCTAAAACTTCAAGTCACCTTTCCCCACAAACCAGCATAAGCTCATCAGTCCATGCCAGTTTCCTCATGGTTGTCAATCAGATAGCCAGCAAGTCTGTTGGTTCTTCTTTCACAAGTTTCTCTTTCACCAACTCTTCATGCCCCCTAACCATCATCATCTCCTTTCCAGTACTCACAACATTGTGATTGGATTAATGAAACAACCACCTAACAGGTTTCCCTGCTTATACTTTCTCCCCTTTCAATGCATTCTATATAATGGTCTGAGGGTGGAAAAAGAAAAGAAAAATAATTTTCATCATATAATTCCTTGTTCAAACTTATCTAGTGCTTCAGGGTCCTACAGCTTGTACAACCCAATATCCAACCTTGTCTTCAGTTTCTCCCTAGCTACCTGAACTACAGAGACTGGTTTCTCTATGAGCTTCCCAAAATTTCATGCTCAATCTCAACCAAAAACCTTTGATTCTTGTCCCTTTTTTCCTATTCAAATCCCACCCACTCATCAGGATCCAAATAAAATTCTACTTTCTCCACTGAATGCTTCTTGACTGAATCAAAACCTAATACCCCACCCCTTCTTCTAAGCTGTTATAGCACTTCTGCCTACAGTATTTATCTTGCCTCAACCATACATTGTTTTGGGTTGTTAGTTAATTGCTTCCTGTTTACTAATCTTTCTTTTTTTCAATTAGACTGTAATATCCTGGAGAACTGAGATTATATGTTACATTTTTTTATTCCCCTAGGTGCCTCGCTCAGTGCTCAGTGAATCCTTCTGAATGGGTGAGAAATTTATTAAAATGAAAAGCATAGGTTTCTTAGTTCTTAATTTTATTCTTATAAATTAAAGTTCAGATAGAACTTTTGGAGGCAAAAACACTAATTGCGTTCTCTAACTTAGGAAACAGCAAAACAAAAAATAGTGCTGAGCAATTATAATGTAGAAACAGTGTAGAAATAAAAAAGGTGAAGGTGGGGAACTTCTTAGATACTCCTGAACTAGATTTTCAGTATGGTTGCTGACATTTTTTCAAGTAATTTCAATTCAGTGAACACCTAACATGGTTATATTAAAATGTAAGAACAAAAAACATTCTTAGTGCAAATAAATATTCTTGGATCATCTCTATATACTGCTCTTTCATGCACCTAATACAAATGCTTGAAAGTCAACTCTACTTTTTAAATTTTAAAACTGTCTTAGCAATAATTTTCTTGATAGACACAGTTTGAGAGACATATAGCCATATGGCATTCCTTCTTCCAACACAAAGGCACAAGAAAGTGTCACATTTTTTCCTTGCAACAAATATGTTTGGAATCTGAGTCCCTGTGCAGGATTTTCTGGTTTGAGTTTGATGCTTATTTGTCCCTGCTGACAGATATAAGCATCTTGAGTATAACTGTTGCTTGCTTGAGTATTTATAAAGGTATAAATGAGGAGGGTAGTCATGTCTGCATCATTATAAACTTGCTCCTCATAGGGCAAAGAGTTTCTTATTCATTATAAGACTTCTTACAAATTTCCAGAACTATTTGGTGGCAAGTTTATTCTTTTATGCAGTTACATTTCTTCCCTGGGAAGTGCTCCTCTATTAGCGTTGGATGCATACCTGTTGACTAACCCTAACTGCCTACTACTCTATAAGGCCCCTTGTTGCTGGAGTGGTGGGCCTCACCATGCCAGATACAGCTTGTCAGAGACACTGTGAACACAGCTTCTTGGATGAAATCAACAGGGTTACATGAGTACCTATAGCAGGATAGATGGGGTGGTAACCTCCTACTTTTGGGAAAGAAATTCTTTCTCAAAAGAGGAAAAAGTGAGCAGGGTACTTGGTGTTCTGATGGGTTTTTTTTTTAAAGATTTTATTTATTTATTTTTAGAGAGGGAAGGGAGGGAGAAAGAGAGAGAGAGAAACATCAATTTGTGGTTGCTGGGGGCCGTGGCCTGCAACCCATGTATGTGGCCTGACTGGGAATCGAACCTGCGACACTTTGATTCGCAACCCGTGCTCAATCCACTGAGCTACGCCAGCCAGGGCTGTGTTTTGATGTTTTAAAGAAAAAAAAAAGATAATTTGAGAAGATTAAGGAGACTCAACACGTATTTTCTGGTCTCTTATGGCAAACCAGTAGGGGGTGATGTTGGATTGAACATGTTATGTTCTTGTTCTAGAAATGAACCTGTAGCTAAGTGACATTAAAACACCTAGTATTTTATCAAAACAACTAAAAAAATAAATTCTTTGGGTAAAGGAAAAAATTGGCTAGCTTGGTGGGTTTAGGGGAGTCATGTTGAAAAAAGAAATAGCTAAGGAACTGACATTTTTAGGTTTTTACCTAGTATGTGGACACACATGCAGAACCAGTTGCTTTCTAGCCATCTCCCTCCTATGCTGCTCTAGTCCTCTTTTTGAACTAGTTAGGACTCCTTGAGTTCTGGCTTCATCAAATAGGTCCCTTGAACTTAACTACCAATAATCTCTCAACCTAAGGAGCTTGGGATTCTGAAATAATTAATTCCAACTTGCCTGTACATAAAACCCTTAGTTTCTATCAAAATATCCATGGTATCAATGATATGACTCCTTTCACCCTTCTTTGAGAAGAAAACTTACAAACCATCATGACATTTGTCTGCTTCCAGCAACTTTTTCTTGGTTATGTACTGCTACTACTAAGGCAATGTCAGAATTACAATGTGCCTTTATCTATATCCTGGCTGAGCAAAGTGATTTGTTCATGCTATCATGGGAAGAACATAGATTTTATATATAGTTTTTAATGGTTTTTATATTAAAAAAAAACACTTAGGCTCATTGCATCTGTGGCTTTGGCAGTTGCCAGGCAAGATAGCTCTTGCCAAATTTCAGCAATATACACAAACTGGTTCCTGATGACAGGGTGGAGTATATCACAGTGGGTGATGCCCTGTCTGATCCCACTCCTTGTGACTCATGTGCAGAAATAGGCTTGAAAAATGAGTCCAGTCTTAGTCAATCTAGCCTGTGCACCCATAATTATGGAGGCAGCATGGAACTTAGAAGCTGTTGTCAGACAGCTTTTCTGACACCTGGAAAAGTCTTTGAACTTGACAGATGTGACTAAGTCCATGGACATAGCTACCCAAGAACTGCTAAGCATATGACTTTGCTTTTGAAGTGCAACTGACGATGAAGTGAAATTGATCATGGAACTGCAACGCAGATTTGGCATAGTAGCCTGGACTAATGTGAGCTTGTAGAACATTAAAGTCATATTTTGGTCTGCACCAAAGGAGCTCTACACATTTCACATTGAATATATAGAACTGATGGTAGAAATTGAATTTTCAGATTTAAGCAACTCCTTACCCAATGATCAGCTAGAAGAAAGAAAATGGAATGAATCATACGCAGAAGATATTTATTAAGTACTGACTATGCACAGAAGGGAGGGATAAAAGAAATATACACATGTGGTCTTTTCACTAAAAGAGATGGTTAGTGTGCTCATCTGGAAGCTAATAACTGTAACTAAAATATGGCATTAAACTCTACACTTGATTGAATGTCTGTAAAGAGGTAGCCTCTAACCTCATTTTGGATATGACACTGGGGGATAGCACAGGTCTATTGAAAAATCAACTTCATCAGTACCTCATTTGTGGCCAGTTGTATTTACTGATACTAGAGTGGGCGTGACTACTGACACAGCTCTGGAGTGATCCTCCTTGTCACACAACTAGATGGTGGCCTGAATGAGCTAGCAATGTTGCTCTCTTTTAAAACATTTTTTTTCCTTAAGACGGCAGTGAGATAAGTGTGAGCAAAATCCACTTCCTCCTGCACATGGGTGAAACACTTAGCCGATCTACTTAGGAACAGAGCAAACAGCTAACAGTTCCCCAGCATATATGAAGACAGGAGACCAAAAATTGTAGAGGACATTGAAAGACCAGACAGTAAGGGGAGTGCTGCAGACAATAAGGCCCTTGGAACCAGCACAGAGACCAGGGGGGCTGCAGCCCCAGGCCAGGCGCCCACTGGGTCTGCCACAGGGTTCTTGGGGGAGAGCTGGCTCAATGGCTCCCTCCCCTGCCAAACAAGGTTTGAGCAGCACCAGGAGAGACCTGGTTGCTTGAAGTCCCAGAGAGGGGAATAAGGACTAAGTGGCAAATACACGGGGCTGTGAGCACTCAAGGAGCCTGTGGATGCCGGCTGGGGAGAGTTGAGAGTTGGGCCATGATGGGCCCTGACCTGGATAGTCCCCAGTCTGGTTGGAGAGGTGGGCTGTGCGAGAGGAAAGGCCTCTGTATGGAGTGGCAGGCCTGAGCAGGAGGAATTTCTCAAAAAGAAAAAGGGAAAAAAGAGACACTTGGTGGATGTTTAGAGAATTCTCCTGCAGCAGCCACTCTGGCCTCCTCCCCACCCAGCCACATGGTTCTCCCAAGGTGGTGAGGAAGGCCCTGCCCACACTTCTGTAGTCCTGGGAAGAGTAGGCACTGAACCTGAGGGACCAGAGGTGGCCTGACCAAGCGTGCATGCCTGAAGCCCTGCAGAGAGTGCCCTCTGAGGAAGGCCCAGTGCCCACACCCAAAGCCCCCAGGAGAGTGCAAACCCAGACCAGAGGCTGCTGGGGAACTGGGCTAGAGGCTGACTGAGTGCCGATCAGGAAGGGAGAAAAGCAAAATCAATCACCCCTCAGCCTGCTGCAGCCAGGAAAGACCAGCAAAACTGGCTTCACCAGTTTGAAGCCAGTGGGAGGCTTTAAAAAAAAAACATTCCTTTTTTTTATCTTTTAACTCCTTCTTCCTCTCTTTTCTTCTTTCTTGTTTTATTCCTTCTTCCTTTCTTTCCCTTTTTATCTCTTCTCCCTTCCTTTTTTTTATTATAATTCCCACAAGTGAGACAAAAAACCCTGGAACTGTGAAAAGACCACAGTTGGACCAAAGAGGGGACATCCCAACAGCTGAGACAGTGAGACATATTTCACATTGCTACTACAGAGAACTTGCAAGCTATCATATATTTGTATTATTATTTTTTCATTAGTATTACATCTTTTATTTTATTAGTATTTTTGTATTCCTCATTTTTCTGTATAGTCTGATTTGATAGGCTGTTTATATTGTATCATTTGACAGGTTTCCCCTGATAACTCTTTCATAGTGCATTGTTAATTTACTGTTTTTCACTTCACTTGTGTTCCATTAGCACACTACTCTGGGTCCTGTACTTCCTATTCTGGTTATATGTATCTCATAGATTCTGTCATTCAGATTATTGCTCCATTATTATTGTAAATAATAGCTCCTTCATGCAATTGTAAACACTACACAGCACCACTCCCAGGTCTTAGCCCACTTCACGGTTTCCTGAACTCTATTACTGTTGTGCTTAACTCTATTGTCTCACACACTACACCTATTTTCTATCCTTTCCTCTCACTTTACCTCATAATCTGACCTACCACAAGTTCACTGCTTTCTAGATCCAACTCACAATTCTCCCCCCGCCCCCACCAACAAGAGTCTTTTCTTCTTTCCACCATTTCTAAAAAATGGCTACTTGGGTGAAAGATCATGGTTAACACTATACCTAGTGAAAGGATTTCCTATTTCTTCTCTATTGACTAGTACTGTAAGTATGATAGAATATATTCTTGTTAACTTAAACACTTTTGCCTCCCTCTCCACTGATCAGAAAAAAGAGTAGGTGGAAGCTGTGAACACCAGGATGCCTGCTTGAAGAAGAAACCAACAACAAAGGAACTACCAAGAGATAAAAACAGAAGAAAGTGAAGGAGACAGTAGAAGCCACACGAATTCAATTCAGGACATGTCTCAAAGTACAACTAAATAGTGGAGAAATTACGCAGAATAAACAACTGAATAAGAACAAGAGAGAATTCCCAAAACCTGGTACACAAGGAAGAACCAGCTTCAACACAACTTGCCACACCTGCACAACAGAACACTAGAGGTGGTGGACAGAGTGACCCTCAGTTAAACAGATGGTGGAAAGGACCCATAAAAGAAAGTCTCAATAGCAATCAAAACCCAAAGAAATATTCAGAGGTAAAATCATAGTGATACAGGTCTACCTCAAAAAGACAGAAACATTTCAAACAAACAATCTAACTCTGTGTCTACAAGAACTTGAGGAACAACAACAAAGACAACCCAGAGCAAGTAGAAGGAAGGAAATAACCAAGATCAGAGCAGAATTAAATGGCATACAGACTAAAAGCATAATTCGAAGGATCGATGAATCCAGAAGCTGTTTCTTTGAAAAGATAAACAAAATTGACAAGCCTTTAAGCAGGCTCATCAAGGAAAAAAGAGGGAAGACCCAAATAAACACAATCAGAAATGAAAGAGGAGAGATTACAACTGACACCAGAGAAATACAAAGGATTGTAAGACATTACTATGAAGAACTATATGCCAAGAAACCTGAAAACCTAGGTGAAATGAACAAATTTCTAGAAAAATATAATTTACCAAAACTCAATATAGAAGAAGCAAAAAGCATGAACAGACCAATAGCACCTGATGAAATTGAAACAGTAATGAAAAAGCTTTCAACACACAAAAGCCATGGACCAGACAGTTTCACAGGAGAATTTTACAAAGCATTTAAAGGAGAGCTAACCCTCATCTTCCAGAGATTATTTCAAAAAGTCAGGAAAATGGAAGACTTGCAAACTCTTTTGATGAAACCAACATCATCCTAATCTCAAAACCAGATAAAGACATAACAAAGAAAGAAAACTTCTGGGCAATGTTGCTAATGAACATAAATGCTAAAATCCTAAACAAAATATTGGCAAACTGCATCGAACAATATATTGAGAAGATCATACACCATGACCAAGTGGGATTCGTCCCAGGGATGCAAGGATGGTACAACATTCACAAATCAATAAACATAATCCACCACATAAACAAAATGAAAGACAAAAATATCATCTTATGAATAGATGTGGAAAGGCATTTGATAAAGGTCAGCACCCATTTATGGTAAAAACACTCAGCAAAGTGGGAAGAGAGGGAGCATTCCTCAACATAATAAAGGCCATATATGAGAGACCTACAGACAACATCATACTCAATGTACAAAAACTTAGTTAGAGCTTTCCCACTATCATCAGGAACAAGACAAGGATGCCTACTTTCACCACTACTATTCAACATAATACTGGAAATTCTAACCACAGCAATCAAACAAGAAAAAACAATAAAAGGAATCCAAATTGTAAAGGAAGAAACAAAACTGTCATTGTTTGCAGATGAGAGTGTACATAGAAAATCCAAAAAATCCACCAAAAAAGCTACCCAACCTAATAAATGAATTTGGCAAAAGAGGTGGTTACATAGTCAATACTCCAAAATCAAAGGCATTTTTGTACACCAACAATGAAACATCAGAAACAGAAATCAAGAAAAGCAATCCCATTTGATATAGGAACAATAAAAATAAAGTACCTAAGAATAAACCTAACCAAAGAGGTTAAAGACCTGTACTCAGAAAACTATGCAACATTGAAGAAAGAATTTAAGGAAGACACAAATGAATGGAAGCATGTACCACACTCATGGATCGGAAGAATTAACATCATCAAAATGTCCATACTACCCAAAGTGATTTATAGATTCAATGCAATACCTATTAAAGTACCAATGACATATTTCACAGACATAGAACAAACACTTCAAAAATTTCTATGGAACCATAAATGACCCCGGATAGCTACAGCAATTTTGAGAAAGAAGAATGAAGCGGGAGGGATTACATTACCTGATGTCAAACTGTATTACAAGGCCACTGTAATCAAAACACCCTGGTATTGGCATAAAAACAGGTACATAGATGAATGCAACAGAAGAGAGAGCCCAGAAATAAACCCAAGTCTCTACAGTCAATGAATATTTGACAAAGGGGGCAGCAACATAAAATGGAGTAAAAATAGTCTCTTCAACAAATGGTGTTGGGAGAACTGGACAGCTAGGTGCAAAAAAATGAAACTCAAGCACCAACTAACACTATACACAAAAACAAAATCAAGGTGGATAAAAGACTTAAATGTAAGTTGTAACACTATAAAAGCCCTAGATGAAAACATTAGCAGGAAAATCTCAGACATTCCACGCAACAACATCTTCACAAATATGTCACCTAAAGCAAGGGTCATAAAGGAAAGAATAAACAAATGGAACCTCATCAAATTAAAAAGTTTCTGCATGGCTAAAGAAAACAGCATTAAGATGAAAAGAGAGCCAATGACATGGGAAAACACATTTTCCAATGATACCTTTGAGAAGGGTTTGATCTCCAAAATATATAAAGAACTCACTTGGTTCCACTCCAGGAAGACAAAAAACCCAATAAAAAAATGGGCAAAAGACTTGAACCAATTCTTCTCCAAGGAGGACATAAAGAAGGTCCAGAGACACATGAAAAGATGCTATGTATCACCAGCCATCAGAGAGATGCTAATTAAAATCACAGTGAGATACCACCTCACACCAGTCAGAATGACGAACACAAGCAAATCAACAAAGAAGTGTTGGAAAGGATGTGGAGAAAAGGGAACCCTAGTACACTGTTGGTGGGAATGCAGACTGGTGCAGCCACTGTGGAAAACAGTATGAAATTTCCTCAGAAAGCTAAACATGGAACTGCCTTTTGAGACAGCAATTCCACTGCTGGGATTATACCCTAAGAGCCCTGAAACACCAATAAAAGAACCTATGCACCCCAATGTTCATAGCAGCACAATTTACAATAGCCAAGTGCTGGAAGCAACCTAAGTGCCCATCATCAAATGAGTGGATCAAAAATCTATGGTACATTTACACAATAGAATTCTATGCAGCAGAGAGAATGAAGGAGCTCCCACCCTTTGCAACAGCATGGATGAAACTGGAGAGCATTATGCTAAGTGAAATAAGCCAGGTGGTGAGGGACAAATACCATACGATCTCACATGTAACTGGAACATAATCAACAAAAGAAAAAAGCAAACAAAATATAACCAGAGTCATTGAAATTAAGAACAATCTACTATTAAGAATAGTAGATGGGGAAGGGGAGGATACAGTGGGGAGAAGGCTTTCAGGAACTAGTATAGAGGACATATGAACAAAACCAAGGGGGAAGGAGGGTTTGAAGGTTCTGGTTGGGAGGGGTGGGGAGAAAATATGGAGAACTTTAATTGAACAAGAATAAAATAATTTAAAGAAAAATTCTTTCTAAAATTCTATTATTAGGCTTTCCAGAAAGGAAAAAGAAGGCAGGGAAGGAAAAGAAAGAAAAAAAACATTTTTTCCATTGTTATTTTAAATCCATGTGTACCCAAGGAGTTGCTTATTGATTTTAGAAAGAGGGAAAGGGAGGGAGAGAGGGAGGGACAGAAACATCAATCAGTTGCCTCTTGCATGCACTCTGACCTGGGGCCGAAACCTGCAACCTAGGCATGTGTTCTGTGTAGGAATTGACCTTTTGGTTTATAGGATGACAGTCCAACCAACTGAGTTACACCTGTCAGGTCTCTTTCTCTTTTGAGTGGTGTATTTTCCACCAGTAGGGTTAGTCTACTGAAAATCTCCCTCACAATCAAATGCTAGTGAAATGGCACACAAAAGGTTGGCTAGGGCCATACTAGATGATCATATGACAACCCTCCTTGAGCAGATGGTCTGGGTGCCCATGAGTTAGTGAGGAAGACACCAAGAACACTACTGAGATGTCAAAAGAAGGAAAGTCATTGTGAGTAAACATAACAGAAATTTCGTCCAGTTCTTTTCAGCCATGCCTTCCAACTTAGGTTGTACTACGCTTCTAAAAGAATTACTTTCTCAAATGTGTATGAGAATAAATTTTGGACTTTTATTTAAGACTCAACTTGAACAAGGTCTTACTTCATAGGATGACAGTTTTCAAGAAGGTCAAGGATTCTGCTTTAGTTAATAAATGTTTGTTCTTTACCAAGGAATTATACTTAGTTTCCAAGAAAATTTTTAGTCATCATTCCCCATGTAAAACTCTTAACCCTAGGTTGGGATCATTATTTGGAAAATAATTCATTTATGTGTGTACACAGTTAGATGTACCCACTCAAAGGACAAGTATAAATATACAGTAGGCACAAAATGTTGACAGAGGTCTTGGGTTACATCTCATTGATTTTTTAATTTATGTACAGCAATATTGAAAGATGGCTGTATGGATGTGTATGGAAAGTCACTCTTTTGCCTCTTAAATAGAATATGTAAACCTTGGGAGTTCAGCCACAGCAGCAACCTGTGAGAGGCTGCTTGAAATCTTACTTCCCTCAGAAGAGGTCACATTTCAGCTGAGAGTACAGGTGGTTTCTCCACCTCGATCCTAGAGTTAAATTAACACCTTTCTATTGCATGACCTTTCATCTGAGGTGATGTCTAGGAGCTGATAGGTGGATGCCACAGCCTTATTTGGGCCTGGTAAGGGAGGCCATAACACCCTCCTCCTCTTCCTGTGAGACCCTGACTGAACCTTTCTCAGGGACTTTATTTAGGGTCTAGTTCATTTAGAAGCGGGGGCATTTACTAAATTAATATTTTCTCATTGATTTTACCTGAAAGGATCTAAAGTCATGCCTTTCTTTCTTTTACAGCTTATTGCATTCATGTCATTCATAGCACTGAGACAATTCTTTGAGCTCTGAGTGAGGGATATGAAGTGGAGCTTCAAGGAAGGGAAGAGATCAAGGTATAATGTCCTTCTCTTTTGTGAGTCGAACCACTCAGACATACCTGCTTCTGGAGAGGTTATGGTCTGCTGAAAGAGTTTACCTGGGTGTCTGATACTAAGATCTATAATTTGGGCAGAATTCTCAGCCCTATTTGCTGTTTCCCAAAATATTGTTCCTTTTTGCCTCAGTTTTTTTTTTCTTTTTAATATATGGCTACAGTGAGTAAGACTGTTAAAACTCCTGCATTTTTCAGACTGTGAGTTGCCTCTTTCTCTCTTAAATAGCTGCCTGGAATTTGGCTTTCCAATGAGCTGCACTATTATTTACATTTTTAAACTTCCATTTTGTTTTCTTTGGCAGTACCAGATATTGTTCCATAAGCTACATTATTGGTGAGTTTGGGTTTTCTGTTTGCCTGATCAGTGGCCACCCTTTCTGACTTTTTGTCTTCACCATTGACCTCCCATTATGTCTTCCTCCAAGGATCAAGATGAATAAAGTCAGTTCCTATGAAAGACAAACATTTGGTACCACCTTTTCTCTGTTGGGACTATCCCTTGATCTAAGATTCAGGATTAGGATAATTTTCTGGACTTTTTTTTTTCTATTTCTACTGGGTTTTTTTTTTCCATCTTCCTCTGGATGACTCCAATTAAGGAACCATCCAATTGGATGTCCCAACTGCAAGAGACTCTCAGATCTGATAATCTATCCCCTTCAATTTCATATCAAGGACCAAGGCTCAGAGAAATGAAATAATTTGATTATGTCATACATCCAAATTGATAGCAGAATCAGGCCAAAAATCAGGAACTCTGACTTCCCATTTAGTACCCTTTCTATGTTACCATTGTGCATGAAAATTATTCCCTCAGTGATTGTTCTTAGCCAAAGCAAAACCTGAGCACTGAGAAATGCACAATTTGTTTCTGCCATTGACATGCTTTCCTCAAATGGTGGCAATTTACTCATAAACATATTTCAGAAGTTAAATTTTGGAAGGCCTAATACAAGTTGATCAATTTAATTTTGGAATAGTTTGTCCCTTTCAATAGATCCTTAATATCTTCTAGCAGGTGGTATGAACCTTTCATGAAGGCAAAGAGATTCCTTTCCCATCTGGGCAGTGAATCAAATCATCCAGGGCTTTTCCTCTATTGTTGGCTTGCTTTCCTGAAGCACTTTCCTCTCTGTATTGCTGACCATCAATTCCCTCATTTAAAAGCTGAAGAGCTAAAGAGGTGCCACTTTGAATCTGAAAAGGAAAAATATTCCTTCATCCCCATGGTTTTTATTGCCCACCCCCAATTCCTATCAGAGGCAATCACATCTTTGGGTGTTTCAAGAACAAAAAGCAAGACTACTCCAAAAGGGCCCTTTGCAGAATCACAGTTTCCCCCTATGCAGCAAGTTGGAGGAAGATGCAGGGAGAGGGTTCCCCTAGGGCCACCTCTGGTCTTGGTTATTGGGGTAGCAGGGACCTCCTGAGGAAGGAAGATTGAAAGGAAGATACTAAGACCAAAGAGTAGAGGGACCCCAGGGGGAAGGAAGAGGCAGTGAAAAGAAGTAAGGTGATAGGAAGTAAGATCCAAAGAAAGGAAAGGAGAGAAGGGGAGATCCTTTCTATCTCTGTGAAAGGTATTTGACATTACATAGTAGGGACTGGGAGATTTCCTTGTCCCTTGGAGGCATGCAATAGATCCCCAATACGATCATATCACCAGCTCACTTCAGAAAATCTGATTCAATATTACTACCTCCTCATCCACTTTTGGCTGCTAAAAGCAAAAATTGCTCTAGTACATGAGTCAGAAGGACCACATTTGATGGACAGCTGTGATTTCAAAGCTGAAACTTTCTCTTTTCCAACTAGCTGATGTTTGAAATTCCTCCATCAGAGTCTCTTCTCTTGGGCTCAAAGCTTGGATCTAGTAATACTCTCACCCATCCCATCTGCTTCATTGGAGTGACAACACTTTAGTTTTTTCCCTTAGTGGAATCAAAGATGTAGCTTGGATTGAGTGAGAAGAGAACATAGATAAGTTGAGTAATTGGCTAGGTGGTGTATACAAAGAAGGAGAACAAAATGAGGAAGCAGAGGTAACTTGGGGGTGCACCCATTTAGAGATGTGAGGCTCAGCCTCTCTGGGGAAATGTCCAACTGCCCACTCCAAACCCATCTTGTACTATGCAGATAACAGATCATCAGTTCTTAGCCAGCCAATTCTGCTTTTTCCAATATTTCTTTCCTAATGGCCTGGTGATAAGTCATCTTATTATGTTTTTTCTTACACGAGTCCTCTTTCAGTTACTGTTTTCCTGACAAGTTTGAAGCTCCTTGCTGAGACTTTGTATATATCTCGGATTATCAGTTGTATTTACCAGGGCCTCTGAAGTAGATTTATATTCTGAAAAGACTTTCCCAAATGGTTTTTCTCAGCCAGTTTATGTGGTCCTTGCAAGAGGTGGACACTTTCTGACCTTGTCTCTGAATTTTGGGGCTAAATAGTATTTGATTCTCAGCCCCCTAAGCAGTAGTGCTGTTTTATTTGTTAATTCTGCTTTTTCTCCCAACTTCTTCCACCCAAACCCTCAACCCCTAACACATACACATGAACATGCATGTGCATAATCATGTATATATGCATACACACAAGCAATTCACTTAAAAAGTAATACATTTCTATTGATATAGTCCTGAAGGCAAGGAGATCTGCTCTATATTTTTTGTCCCATCAATGACCCAATGTGTGACATTGGACAAGTAAGTACATCTCTCTGTGCTTCTATTTCTCATATAAAGGCCTCTTCTGATCTGTGATTATCATGGAGTTCATTAATCTTAAACTTTAACATTTTCAACAGTTGCTTTTTTGATTATAGGCCTGCATCTTGACTCCAGTGTGTTGGAAAAGCTATGTAGTATGGAGGCAAGAGCAATAAAAATTTGGAATCTAAGATTTTAACTAGATTTAGTGTGGTGATCATTTCACAATATATACAAATATTGAGTCATTATATTGTACACCTGAAACTAATATAATATTGTGTGTCAATTATACCAAATAAAAAGTCATAGTAAAAAATTAAATTAGTAGAATTGGGTTCAAGTGCCAGCTATGTCTACTTATTGACAAGACATTTAATCTCCATGAACCTTAGTGAACCCATATGCAAAATGAGATGACTAATAAACCTACTTTTCAGAGGTTTAGTGAGGATTAAAGAAAGGAGATGTCAAATTGTCTTAAAAGTGTAAGACTAAAGTAAGATGATATTATTTAGAGAGTCTCTGGGACTGTTTAGAGATAGATTTTTAGTAAAAGAGTTTGCTTAAGGCTTTAGTTTTTGCATACTTGTTTCCCCTCTCTCTTTCTTAATCAGAATTTTGGAAGTAGGGTAGATAAACAGAGAGTTGGATTCTAAGAATTCTCCTGGACGGGCTCCAAAACCTCAGGGAGCCTCTGGATTTCACTTGCTTATACTTTTTAAAAATTGAACTTATTTGGGTGACATTGGTTAATAAAATTATATGTTTCAGGTATACAGTTCTATAATACAACATCTGTATATTATATTGTGTGTTCACTATCCCAAATCAAGTCTTGTCCCATCACCATTTATCCCCTTTTCCCACCTCACTTTCCTTCCCTCTGATAATCTCCATACTGTTGTCTGTGTCTATGAGTTTTATTTATGAGGTTATTTTTCTTCTTTTTTTAAAAATATTTTATTTATGTATTTTTAGAGAGGGCAAGGGAAGTAGAGAGGGAGAGAAACATCAATGTGTGGTTGCTTCTGGCACATCCCCTCCTGGGGACCTGGCTCACAACCTAGGCATGTGCCCTGACTGCGAATCAAACCTGCAACCCTTTGTTTCACAAGCTGGCACGCAATTCAGTGAGTGACACCAGCCAGGGCATGTGAGTTCTTTTTTTAAGTCTCATCACCTTCTTCACCCAGCGCCCCCAAATCCCCTCCCCTCTGACAGCTATCAGTGTGTTCTCTGTATCTATGAGCTTGTTTCTATTTTATTTGTTAGTTTAGTTTTTCATTAGATTGCACATACAAGGGAAATCATAAGGTACTCGTCTTTCTCTGACTGGCATACTTCACTTAGCATAATGCTCTCCAGGTCCATCCATGCTGTCACAAAAAGTAAAATTTCCTTCTTTTTTCAGCTGAGTCATATCCTATCATGTAAATGTGCCACAGCTTTTTTATCTACTCATCTACTGATGGGCACTTGGCCTGCTTCCAAGCCTTGGCTGTTATTAATTCTGCAGTGAATATCGGGGTGCATATATTCTTTTTTAAAAAAAGTTTAGTGTGTTTTTTCCATTACCATTTACTCACTTATACCTCCCTCCCCACCACAATCTACCACACTGTTCACACTGTTGTCCATATGCATGAGACCTTTATTCTTTTTGCTCAATCCCTCCACCCCTAACCTCCTCCACCTCAGCTGTCATTTTGTTCTCTACCTATGTGTTTCATGTTTCTCTGGATACAGTCCCAGAAGTGGAATCACTGGGTCATAAGGCAGTTCAATTTTTATTTTTTTGAGATAACTCCATACTGTTTTCCACAGTGGCTGTACCAGTTTGCATTCCTACTAACATTGGACATTAAGTTCCCCTTTATCCACATCCTCTCCAGCACTTGTTGATTGTTATTTTACTGATGACAGCCATTCTGACAGGTGTAAGGTGATAGCTCATTGTGACTTTAATTTGCATTTCTGTGATGATTAGTGATATTGAGCATCTTTTCATATATCTATTGGCCATCTGTATGTCTTCTTTGGAGAAGTGTCCTTTCAGGTCCTTTGCCCACTTTTTCATTGGATTGTTTGTGTTTTGGCATTGAGAATTATGAATCTTTATAATTTTTAGATATTAACAAGATATTAGACATATCATTGGGGAATATGTTCTCCCGTTCATTAGGTTGTTTTTTTTTTTTCATTTTGTGGATAGTTTCCTTTGTTTTTCAAAACCTTTTTTAGTTTGTTGTACTCACATTTATTTATTTTTCTTTTGTTTCACTTGCCTGAGGACATCTATTAGAAAAAAATAATGCTAAGAGAAATGTCTGAGATTTTACTGCCTATGTTTTCTTGTACAAATTTTATGATTTCGAGTCTTACATTTAAGCCTTTAATCTGCTTTGAGTTTATTCTTCTGTATGGTGTAAGAAGGTGATCTAGTTCCATTTTTTTAGATGTATCTGCCCAATATTCCCAACACTATTTATTGAATAGACTATCTTTAGCCCATTATAAGTTTTTGTTTCCTTTGTCAAGTATTAATTGACTATAATGGAATGGGTTTATTTCTGGGCTCTCTGTTCCATTGATCTATATGTCTGTTTTTACACCAGTACCAGGTTGTTTTGATTACTATGGCCTGGTAGTATAGTTTGATATCAGTTAGTGTGACTTCTCTAACTTTGTTTTCCTTTCTCAAAGTTGTTGTGACTATTCAGGGTCTTTTGTGGTTCTATATAAATTTTTGGACTATTTGTTCTAGTTCTGTGAACTACACCTTTGGTATGTTGATAAGAATTGCATTGAATCTATAGATTGCTTTGGGTAGTACAAACATTTTAATGATGTTAATTCTTCCTATCCATGAACTTGCTATATGCTTCTACTTCTTTGTGTCATCCTTCATTTCTTTCTTAAATGTCTTAGAATTTTTCAAGTATAGGTCTTTTACATCCTTGATTAAATTTATTCCTAGGTATTTTTTAATGCTATTGTGAATGAGATTGTTTTTTTAGTTTTCCTTTCTGATACTTCATTATTGGTGTACAAAAGGCGACTCACCCTTGGCCAGTGTGGCTCAGTTGGGTGGAGCATCATGCCATACACTGAATGTTTGTGTGTTCAATTCTCAGTCAGGATACATGGATGGATTGTGGTTCTGTTCCTGGTCAGGATGTGTATGGGGCAGCAACTGATCAATAGTTCACTCATGCTGATATTTCTTTCTCTCCATCCCTTCCTCTCTGTCTAGAGAAAAAAGGGAATTGATTTCTGGATATTTATTTTGCATACTTCTACTTTATTGAATTCATTTATCAGTTCTAGTAATTTTCTTTGTAGAATCTTTAGGGGTCTCTATATACAGTCTCATGTCATCTGCAAATAATGACAGCTTTGCTTCTTCTTTTCCAATTTGGATGCCTTTTTTTCTTCCCCTTGTCTGATTCCTATGGCTAGGACTTCCAGTACTATGTTGAACAAGAGAGGTGAAAGTGGATACTCTTCTCTTGTTCCTGATCTTAAGGGAACTACTTTTAGTTTTTGCCCATTGAGTGTGATGTTGGTTGTAGGTTTGTTATAAAAGTTGTTTATTATGTTGAGGTATGTTCCCTCTATTCCCTACTTTGTTGAGAGTTTTTATCATAAATGGATGCTGAATGTTATCAAAGGCTTTTTCTTCATCCATTGATATGATTATATGATTATTAGCCTTAATTTTGTTTATGTGGTATATCACATTTATTGATTTGTGGATATTTCACCAAACCTGCATCCCTGGAAGAAAATCACAATTGATCATGGTGTATGTTCATTTTAACGTATTGCTCAACCTGGTTTGCTAATATGTTCTTGAGGATTTTAGCATGTAGGCTCATCAGGAATATTGCTCTATAATTTTCTTTCTTTGTAGTGTTTTTATCTGGATTTAGAATTAGAGTAAAGCTAACCTCAAAAAATAAGCTTCTGATTTCTCCATTTTGATTTTTTTTTTTGGAACAGTTTCAGAAAATGGGTGTTAGCTCTTCTTTGAATGTTTGGAAAAATTTACCTGTGAAGTCATCTGGTCCAAGACAATTTTCTTAGGAGTTTTATTTTAAAATTCATTTTTTATTTTAATTGTTGTTGAAGTACAGTATTCTGTCTTTTACTACCATCTCAGCCTACCCACCCCGTCCTCCCCACCTCCCTACCATTTCCACCTCCCTAATTTTTGTCCATGTGTTCTTTATATTTGTTCCTGTAAAGCCTTCGCCTTTTCCCCTGAAATTCCCTCCCCTCTCCCCTCTGGTCACTGTCAGCTTGTTCTCAATTTCAGTGTCTTTGGTCATATTTTGCTTGTTTCTTTGTTTTGTTGTTTAGGTTCCTGTTAAAGGTGAGATCATATGGTATTTGTCTTTCACTGCCTGGCTTGTTTCGCTTAGCATAATGTTTTCCAGTTCCATCCCTACTGTTGCAAAGGGTAGGAGCTCCTTTCTTTCTGCTGCACAGAATTCCATTGTGTAAATGTACCATAGTTTTCTGATCCATTCATTTCCTAATGGGCACCTAGGTTGCTTCCAACACTTGGCTATTGTAAATTGTGCTGCTATGAACATTGGGGTGCATAGGTTCTTTTGGATTGGTGTTTCAGGGTTCTTAGGATATAATTCTAGCAATGGAATTGATGGGTCAAAAGACAGATGCATTTTTAGTTTTCTCAGAAAATTCCACACTGCTTTTCATAGTGGTTGTACCAGTCTGCAATCCCACCAAAGGTGCACTAGGGTCCCCTTTTCTCCACAACCTCTCCAACACTTGCTGTTTGTTGCTTTGTTTATGATGGCCATTTTGACAGATGTGAAGTGGTATCTCATTGTGGTTTTAATTTGCATCTCTCTGATGGCTAGTGATGCTGAGCACCTTTTCATGTGTCTCTAGGCCCTCTGTATGTCCTCCTTTGAGAAGTGTCTGTTCAAGTCTTTTGCCAATTTTTAAATTGAGTTGCTTGTCTTCTTAGAGTGGAGTTGTGTAAGTTGTTTGTATATTTTGGAGATTAAACCCTTGTCTGAAGTATCATTGGCAAATATGTTTTCCCATACAGTTGGTTCTCTTTTTATTTTAATACTGTTTTCTTTTTTTAAAAAAAGTATTTTTATTTCATTTTTTAAATTTTAATCATTGTTCAAGTACAGTTTTCTGCCCCTTACTCCCATTCCAACCTACCCACCCATCCCTCCCCACCTCCCTCCCATTTCCACCACCCCAGCTTTTGTCCATGTGTCCTTTATATTTGTTCCTGTTAATACTGTTTTCTTTAGCAAAGCAAAAGCTTTACATTTTGATGAGATCCCATTTGTTTATTCTTTCCTTTATGTCCCTTGCTCTAGGGGACATATCAGTAAAAATGTTGCTGTGTAAAATACCTGAGATTTTCCTGCCTATGTTTTCCTTTAGGACTTTAATGGTATCAGGGCTTATATTTAAATCTTTTATTCACCTTGAATTTATTTTTGTGTATGGTGTAAGTTGGTGCTTGAGTTTCATTATTTTGCATGTAGCTGTCCAGTTCTCCCAACACCATTTGTTGAAGAGGTTATTTTCACTTCATTTTATGTTGCTGCCCACTTTGTTGAATATTAATTGACTGTAGAGACTTGGGTTTATTTCTGGGCTCTCTGTTCTGTTCCACGGATCCATGTGCCTGACTCTATGCCAGCACCAGGCCGTTTTGATTACAGTGGCTTTGTAATAGAGTTTGGTATCAGGTGTTGTGATCCCTCCTACTTTGCTCTTCTTTCTCAAAATTACTGAAGCTATTTGGGGTCATTTACGGTTCCATATGAATTTTGAAATGTTTGTTCTATGTCTGTGAAATATTCCATTGGTACTTTAATGTGTATTGCAATGTATCTGTAAATTGCTTTGGGTAGTATGGCCATTTTGATGATGTTAATTCTTCCAATTCATGAGCACGATACATGCTTCCATTTTTGTGTGTGTGTCTTCCTTTATTTCTTTCTTCAGCGTTGGGTAGTTTTCTGAGTATAGGTCTTTTACCTCTTTGGTTAGGTTTATTCCTAGGTATTTTATATTTCTTTTTGATATATTAAATGGGATTTTTTCTTGATTTCAGCTGTTTTATTGTTGGTATACAAAAATTCCTTTGATTTCTGGATATTGACTTTCTATCCTGCTGTTTTACAAATTCATTTATTAGGTTGAGCAGTTTTTTAGTGGAGTCTATGGGATTTTCTTTTTCTTTTTTTTTTAAATTTTATTTTAATCATTGTTCAGGTACAGTTTTCTCCCTTCCAGACCACCCACCTAACCCTCCCACTTCCCTCCCATTACCACCCTCCCTCTAGCTTTTGACCATGTGTCCTTTAAATTTGTTCCTGTAAACCCTTCCCATTCTCCCCTGAAATTCACTCTTCTCTCCCCTCTGGTCACTGTCAGTCTGTCCCCTATTTCAGTGTCTTTGGTCATATTTTGCTTGTTTCTTTGTTTTGTTGTTTAGGTTCCTGTTAAAGGTGAGATCATATGGTATTTGTCTTTCACTGCCTGGCTTGTTTCGCTTAGCATAATGTTTTCCAGCTCCATCCATGCTGTTGCAAAGGGTAGGGGCTCCTTCCTTCTTTCTGCTGCATAGAATTCCATTGTGTAAATGTACCATAGTTTTTTGATCCATTCATTTACTGATGGGTATCTAGGTTGCTTCCAGCACCTAGCTATTGTAAATTGTGCTGCTATGAACATCGGGGTGCAAAGGTTCTTTTGTATTGGTGTTTCATTGTTCTTAGGATATACTCCCAGCAGTGGAATTGCAGGGTCAAAAGGCAGATCCATTTTTAGTTTCCTGAGGAAGTTCCATACTGCTTTCCATAGTGGTTGTACCAGTCTGCAGCCCACCAACAGTGCACTAGGGTCCCCTTTTCTCCACAACCTCTCCAACACTTGTTGTTTGTTGCTTTGTTATGATGGCCATTTTGACTGGTGTGAAGTGGTATCTCATTGTGGTTTTAATTTGCATCTCTCTGATGGCTAGTGATGCTGAGCATCTTTTCATGTGTCTCTGGATCCTCTGTATGTCCTCCTTTG
Organism: Phyllostomus discolor; assembly: GCF_004126475.2. Lineage (NCBI taxonomy): Eukaryota > Metazoa > Chordata > Mammalia > Chiroptera > Phyllostomidae > Phyllostomus > Phyllostomus discolor. The sequence continues at coordinate 53,551,672 of NC_050198.1, forward strand.
AGAAGTGTGTGTTCAAGTCCTCTGCCCATTTTTTAATTGGGTTACTTGTCTTCTTAGGGTGGAGTCATGTAAGTTCTTTATATATTTTGGAGATTAAACCCTTGTCTGAGGTATCATTGGCAAATATGTTTTCCCATGCAGTGGGTTCTCTTTTTATTTTGATACTGTTTTTTTAGCTGTGCAGAAGCTTTTTATTTTGATGAGGTCCCATTTGTTTATTCTTTCCTTTATGTCCCTTGCTCTAGGAGCATGTCTGTAAAAAAGTTTCTGTATGAAATATCTGAGATTTTTCTACCTACATTCTCTTCTAGGGCTTTAATGGTGTCACAGTTTATATTTAAGTCTTTTATCCACTGTGAATTTATTTTTGTATAAGGTGTAAGTTGGTGCTCGAGTTTCATTTTTTTTGCATGTGGCTGTCCAGTTCTCCCAACACCATTTGTTGAAGAGGCTATTTTTAATCCATTTTATGTTACTGCTTCCTTTGTCAAATATTAATTGACCATAGAGACTTGGGTTTATTTCTGGGCTCTCTGTTCTTTTCCATTGGTCCATGTGCCTGTTGTTATGCCAGTACCAGGCTGTTTTGATTACAGTGGCCTTGTAGTATAGTTTAGTGTCAGGTATTGTGATCCCTCCTACTTTATTCTTCTTTCTCAGAATTGCAGCAGCTATTCAGGGTCATTTATGATTCCATATAAATTTTGGAAGTGTTTGTTCTCTGCCCGTGAAATATGCCATTGGTAATTTAATGTGTATTGCATTGAATGTTTAAATTGCTTTGGGTAGTATGGATATTTTGATGATATTAATTCTTCCAATCCATGAACATGGTATATGTTTCCATTTGTTTGTGTCTTCCTTGATTTCTTTCCTCAGTGTTATGTAGTTTTCTGAGTACAGGTCTTTTACCTCTTTGGTTAGGTTTATTCCTAGGTATTTTATTTTTCTTTTTGCTATTTCAAATGGGATTTTTTCTTGATTTCTGCTTCTGCTGTTTCATTGTTGGTGTACAGAAATGCCTTTGATTTCTGGATATTGACTTTGTATCCCACTGTTTTGCCAAATTCATTTATTAGGTCAAGCAGTTTTTTGGTGGAGTCTGTAGGATTTTCTATGCACTCTGTCATGTCATCTGCAAACAGTGACAGTTTTGTTTCCTCCTTTCCAATTTGGATGCCTTTTATTTCTTTTTCTTGTCTGATCGCTGTGGCTAAAACTTTCAGTACTATATTGAATAGAAGTGGTGAGCATGGACAGCCTTGTCTTGTTCCTGATCTTAGTGGAAAAGATTTTAATTTTTGCCCATTGATTATGATGTTGACTGTAGGTCTCTCATATATGGCCTTTATTATGTTGAGGAATGCTCCCTCTATTCCCACTTTGCTGAGTGTTTTTATCTTAAATGGGTGCTGTACCTTATCAAATGCTTTTCCCGCATCTATTGATATGATAGTGTGATTTTTTTGTCTTTGCTTTTGGTTATGTGATGTATTACATTTACTGATTTGCAAATATTGAACCATCCTTGCATCCCTGGGATGAATCCCACTTGATCATGGTATATGCTCTTTTTAATGTATTGTTAGATGAAGTTTGCCAGTATTTTGTTGAGGATTTTAGCATCTATGTTCATTACTAATATTCGCCTGAAGTTTTCTTTCTTTGTTGTGTGTTTATCTGGTTTTGGAAATAGAATGCTTATGGCTTCATAAAAAGAGTTTGGGAGCCTTCTATCATTTCAGATTGTTTGGAATAATCTGTGAAGGATAGGGTTAGCTCTTCCTTAAATGCTTTGTGGATTTCTCCTGTGAAACCATCCGGTCTAGGGCTTTTGTGTGTCGGGAGTTTTTGGTTATTGCTTCAATTTCATCTGCTGTTATTGGTCTGTTCAGGCTTTCTGCTTCTTCTTTATTGAGTTTTGGAAGATTATATTTTTCTAGAAATTTGTCCATTTCACCTAGGTTTTCAGATTTCTTGGTATACTGTTCTTCGTATTAATTTCTTACAATCCTTTGTATTTCTGTGGTATCTATCACTTGTAATCTCTCCTCTTTCATTTCTGATTGTGTTTATTTGGGCCTTCTCTGTTTTTTTATTTTGTTGTTGTTGTTGATGAGCCTGCTTAAAAGCTTATCGATTTTGTTTATCTTTTGAAAGAACCATCTCCTGGATTGATTGATCCTTAGAAATATGCTTTTAGTCTTTATGTCATTTAATTGTGCTCTGATCTTGGTTATTTTCTTCCTTCTACTTGCTCTGGGGTGTCTTTTTTCTTATTCCTCGAGTTCTTGTAAGTGCAGGGTTAGGTTTTTTTGTTTGAAATGTTTCTATCTTTTTTAGGTAGACCTGTATTGCTATGACCTTCCCTCTCAGGATTGCCTTCACTGTGTTGCATAAGTTTTGGATTGTTGTGACTTTATTTTCATTTGTTTCCAGAAACTTTTCACTTCTTCTTAATTTCATTCTTTACTCATTCATTGTTTAATTGCATACTATTCAATCTCCATGATTTTGAGTATTTTGGTTTTTTTCCCCTGGGGTTGGTTTCTAGTTACAGGCCCTTCTTCTATTCCGAGAAAATGCTTGGTATGATTTCAATATTCTTGAATTTGTTGATGCTTGTTTTCTGTTCTATCATGTGGTCTATCTTTGAAAATGTTCCATGTGCATTTGAAAAGAGTGTGTATTTAGCTTCTTTGAGTTGAAAGGCTCTATCTATATCTGTTAAATCCATTTCATCTAGGGCATTGTTCAATGCCACAATATCTTTGTTGATATTTTGTTTGGAAGATCTATGCATTCTTGACTGTGGGGTGTTAAAAATTCCCTACTATAATTGTGTTGCTGTCAACATCTTTCTTGAAGTCCTCCAAGATTTTCTTTCTGTATTTGGGTTCTCCTATGTTGGGTGCATAAATATTTACAATGTTTATGTCTTCTTGGTGGATTCTTCCCTTGAGTATTATGAAGTGACCTTCTGGGTCTCCTTTTATGGCCTTTTTTTTGAAGTCTACTTTGTGTGATATGAGTATTGCTACCCCAGCTTTTTTTCCTGTTCATTTGCCTGGAAAATTTGTTTCCAGCCCTTCACTTTTAGTCTGTGTAGGTCTTTTGTTCTGAGGTGGGTCTCCTGTAGGCAGCATATATATGGGTCATGTTTTCTTATCCAATCAGCTATTCTATGTCTTTTGATTGGAGCATATAATCTGTTCATGCTTAAGGTTATTACTGATAGGTACTTATTCATTGCCATTTTTCGTAGCTGTGTTCCTTTCTCTCTCTCTCTCTCTCTCTCTCTCTCTCTCTCTCTCTCTCTCTCTCTCTCTCCCCCTCTCTCTCTCTCCCTCTCTCTCTCTCTCTCTCGCGTCTCTGCCTCCCTCTCTCTCTCTCTCCCTCTCTCTCTCTCTCTCTCCCTCTCTCTCTCTCTCTCTCTCATGTGTGTTCCTTTCTTTCCTTAAAGCAGCCCCTTTAGCATCTCTTGCAGAGATGGTTTGGTGGAGGTGTGTTCTTTTAGACTTCTTTTGTTAGGGAAGTTTCATATTTGGCCTTCTATCTTGATTGAGAACTTTTCTGGGTAAAGTAGCGTTGGTCGCAAGCCTCTGGTTCTCCTTACTTTGAATAGTTCTTGCCATTCTCTTCTGGCTTAGACCTTTTCCATTGAGAGGTCAGCTGCTAACCTTGTTGGAGCTCTTTTGTATGTTATTTCCTGTTTCTCCCTTGCTGCTTTATGATTCTCTTTGTCTTGGAATTTTGTCTTTTTAATTATGATGTGTGTTGAAGTGGGCCGTGTTGGGTTCCGCTTGATTGGCATTCTCTGTATTTCCTGGATTTGTGTGACTTTGTCTCTTATCAAATTAGGGAAATTTCCCTTCATTGCTTTTTCAAATAGGTTTCCTATTCCTTGCTCTTTTTCTTCTCCTTCTGGTATTCCTATTCTATGGATGTTACTGTTTTCATATTTTCTTACATTTCCCTTAACCCCTCTTCATTCTTCCTGAGCCTCTTTTCCTTTTCTTGCTTGTTTTGGGTGTTTTTTCCTTTCCTTCCTGCAGCTTGCTGATCCAATCTTCCACTTCATCAATCTGGCTTTTGATTTTTTCTACTCAGTTATTCAGTTCAGAAATTGTATTCTTCATTTCTTTTTGGCCCTAGTTGATAGTTTCTATTTTCTTTTTCATGTTGATATGGTTTGCAGTGAGTTCATTGTTGTTTCCCTGTTGTTTCTGGTAATTCATTGTGAGCTCATTGAACTTCCTGATAACCATTGCTTTTTACTCAATATCTGATAGTTGAGTTGCCTCTATTTCATTTAGCATTATTTCTGAGGCTTCCTCCTTTTCTTTCATTTGGGGATTGTTTCTTTGCCTTCCCATTGTTTGTGAGACTCTTCTTGTTAGCCTCAGCTTCTTAAATTAGTTTGTTCTGACTCCCTAAGTTTGTCGTGTGAACTTCTATGGTAGAAGACCTCTGATATTCAGTGGTGCAGTCTCCTTGATTTTCCAAGCTCAATTGTCTTGGGCTGTCATTTATGTTGGCTCTGAGTATGTCTTTTGGTTTTGATTGCTTTGGGGGCTTTCTTTGGTGGGTCCTTCCTACCCTACAGTCAACTGAGGTTCACTCTGTCCACCACCTTTTGTATTTTGTTGTGCTGGTGAGGGCATGTTGTGTTGACGCTGGTTCTTCCAGGTGTATAAGGCTTTGAGGATTCTTTCTTGCTCTTGTTCAGTTGTTTGTACTGGGTAGTTTCTCTACTATTTAGTTGTATTTACAGATAGGTCCTGGATTGAGGTTTGTGTGGTTTCCACTCCCTCCTTTACCTTCTTCTGTTGTTATCTATTGATGTTCTTTTGTTGTTGGGTTTCTTCTTCCAGTGGGTATCCTGATGTTTATCACTTCCACTTACCCTGTTTTGTGATCCATTGGAGGGGGATGGCCAAATGGTTTAAGACAGCAAGAGAGTATTCTATGGTATTTATAGTAGCAGCCAGTGGAGAAGAGATAGGAGATCCTTTGACTATGTATAGTGTTAACCGTGATCTTCCACCCAACTAGCCACTTTTTAGAAAGGATGGAATGAAGATAAGACTCTTGTTGGGGAGGGAAGGGTTGTGAATTGGATCTAGAAAGCAGTGAGGTTGTTAGAGGTCAGATTCTGAGGTAAGGTGAGAGTAAAGAATAGTAAATAGGTGTAGTGTGTGAGAGAATGGAGTTGACTGCTACAATAATAGAGTTTAGGGAACCATGAAGTGGACTAAGATCTGAGAGAGGTGCTTTGAAGTATTTATAATTGTATGGAACAGCTATTATATTTACAGTAATATTTGAACAACAATCATATAACAGAATGTATATGATCTGGATAACAAGAATAGGGAGCATAGGACCTTGAGTAGTGTGGTAATAGGACATGAGTGAAGTGAGGGACAGTAAATTAGTAATACAGTATGAAAGAGAGAACAGGGAAAACCTTTCAAATGATACAATATAGCCAGCCAAGCAAGGAAGACTATACAAAAAGTAGAGGAACACAAAAATACTATTAAAATAGAAGATGTAAGAATAGTGAAAAAAATACAAGTATGCAATAACTTGCAGGTTCTCTGTAATAGCAAAGTGAAATTTGTCACCCTGTCTCAGCTGTTTGGATGCCCCCTCTTTGGGTCTAACTTTGGTCTTTTTACAGTTCCAATTTTTTTTGTCTCACTTGTGGGTATTAAAAAAAAAGCAGAAGGAAGGAAGAAGAGATAAAAATGGAGAGAAAGGAAGAGTGAATAAAACAAGAAAGGAAAGAGAGGAAAAAGGAATTGAAAGATAAAAAATAATACAAATTAAAAAATTACTTTAAAAAAAGTAATGTTGGTTTCAAATTGGCCAAACTGGTTTTTTTTTGGTCTTGGTGGCTGCAGCAGGCTAAGGGGCAATTGGTAAGGCTTTTCTCCCTTCCTGATCTGCACTCAGTCAGCCTGACGCACACTCTCCCTAGAGCCAGTCTGGAGCCTCTCTGGGTGCCTTGGGTATAGGATCCAAGCGTTCCTGAGAACACACTTTCCCCAGGTTATGGCTGTGGTCTGGGGTGCGGGCACGCACATGCTTAGCCAGGCTGCCTGGGTTTCACAGGTTCAGGCACGCACCCTTCCCACTGCTATGGGGGTGTGTAGGGCCTTCTATGAAACCTCAGGATCACTACCTGGCTGGGTGGGGAGTAGGCTGAAGGAATTGCTGCAGGACAACTCCCCAAACAATGTCTCTCTTTTCACTTTTCCTTTTTAAGAATTTCCTCCTACTCAAGCCTGCTGCTCTGTACAGTGGCCTGGCTTTTTGCCAGCCTATTCTCCAGCACAGCCAATTCTCCAGCCAGACCGGGGACTATAAGGGTCAGGGCCCAGCCCTGTGCACCTCTCAACTCGCCCCAATGGATGTCCACAGACTCCGTGGGTGCTCGCAGCCCCTGTGTGTTTGCTACTTATTCCTCATTCCTCTCACTGCGACTTTGAGCAACCAGGTCTCTCCAGGTGCTTCTTAAATCTTGTTTGGCTGGGGAGGGAGCAATTGAGCCATCTCTCTCCTAAGGACCCTGTGGCAGACCTGGTGCACGTGGGGACTGGGGCTGCAGCTGCCCTAGTCCCCACACTGGTCCCTGGGACCTTATTGTCCAGAAGCACTCTCCTTACCATCTGGTTTTTCAGTGTTCACTACAATTTTTGGTCTCTTATTTTCATATATGCTGGGGTACTGTTGGCTGTTGCTCTGTTCCTTCGTAGATCGGCTAGGATTTTCTCCTGTGTGTAGGGGGAAGTGGAATCTGCTCGCTCCTACCTTGTCACCATCTTCCTCCTCTAGTTTTTTTTTTTTAATTTAAATTATTTTATTGTTGTTCAATTACAGTTGTCCACATTTTTCCCCACCCCTCTAACCCACCCCTTCCAAACCCATCTCCCTTCTTTGCTTCCACCCTTCCCCTTGATTTTGTTCATGGGTCCTTTATAGTAGTTCCTGAAAACCATTCTCCCCACTGTCCCCTCCCACCTCCCCTCTGGCTATTGTTCCACCATTCTTAATTTCAATGACTCTGGTTATATTTTGTTTGCTTTTTTCTTTTGTTGATTATGTTCCAGTTACATGTGAGATCATATGGTATTTGTCCCTCACCACCTGGCTTATTTCACTTAACATAATGCTCTCTAGTTTCATCCATGCTGTTGCAAAGGGTGGGAGCTCCTTCATTCTTTCTGATGCATAGAATTCCATTGTGTAAATGTACCATAGATTTTTGATCCACTCATTTGATGATGGGCACCTAGGCTGCTTCCAGCACTTGGCTATTGTAAATTGTGCTGCTATGAACATTGGGGTGCATAGGTTCTTTTGTATTGGTGTTTCAGGGCTCTTAGGGTATAATCCCAGCAGTGGAATTGCTGTCTCAAAAGGCAGTTCCATGTTTAACTTTCTGAAGAAATTCCATACTGTTTTCCACAGTGGCTGCACCAGTCTGCATTCCCACCAACAGTGTACTAGGGTTCCCTTTTCTCCACATCGTTTCCAACACTTCTTTGTTGATTTGCTTGTGTTGGCCATTCTGACAGGTGTGAAGTGGTATCTCATTGTGGTTTTAATTAGCATCTCTCTGATGGCTAGTGATGCTGAACATTTTTTCATGTGTCTCTAGGCTCTCTGCATGTCCTCCTTGGAGAAGTGTCTGTTGGAGTCTTTTGCCCATTTTTTAATTTTTTTTTTTGTCTTCCTGGAGTGGAGCCATGTGAGTTCTTTATATATTTTGGAGATGATACCCTTGTCTGAAGTATCACTGGAAAATCTGTTTTCCCATGTGGTTGGCTCTCCTTTCATTTTAATGCTTTTTTTTTGAACCATGTAGAAGCTTTTTAATTTGATGAGGTTCCATTTGTTTATTCTTTCCTTTATGTCTCTTGCTTTAGGGGACAGTTTTTTTTTTTTTAAATTACTGCTTCAGTTTCATTAGTTGTAATTTGTTTATTCAGGTTTTTGTACTCTTTTTGTTCAGTTTTGAAAGATTGCATGTTCCTAGGAATTTATCCATTTCATCAAGATTTGTCCAATGTATTTGCATATAGTGGTTTGCAATATATTCTTACATTGTTCCATATTTCTTTGGTGTGAGTTGTTACCTCTCCTCTTTCATTTCTGACTGTATTTGTTTGGGTTCTCTCTCTCTCTCTCTCTCAGTGTGGTTAAAGGTTTGTCAATTTTGTGTATCTTTTCAAAGAACTACCTCTCAGTTTCATTGATTTTTTTGTATTATTTTTAGACTGTCTTCCTTTTGTATCTGCTCTGATCTTTGGTATTTCTTTTTCTACTCAATTTGGGCTTTGTTGTTTAAGTGTAAAGTTAGAATGCTTATTTCAGAGTTTCCTTATTTTCTGAGGTAGGCCTCTAATGCTATGAATTTTCCTTCCAGCACTGATTTTGCTGTATCTCATTAATTTTGGCTTGTCTTCTCCTTTTCATTTCTTTCAAGGTATCCTTTGATTTCTTTCTTGATTTCATTGTTAACCTATTTATAGTTCAGTAACATGTTATTTAGCCTCCATATCTTTGTGTGTTTTTCAATGTCCTTCTTGTGATTGATTTCTAGTTTTATACCATTGTGGTCAGAGAAGATGCTTGATATGATTTCAATCTTCTTAAATTTATTGAGACTTGTTTTATGGCCTAACATATTTTATCCTATTAAATGTTCCATGTGCACTTGAAAAGAATGTATATTCTGCTGCTATGGAGTGAAATGCTCTGAAGATATCAATTAAATACACCTGATTTAGTGTGTCATTTAAGACTGCCATTTCCTTCTTCATATTTTGTCTGGAATGTATATCCATTGATGTCAATGGGTTGTTAAAATTTCCTACTATGACTGTATTACTGTCTATCCTCCCTTTATGTCAATCAAGATTTGCTTTATATTTTTGGGTGCTCCTATGTTGGGTGCATAAATGTTTATAAGGGTCATATCCTCTTGTTGGGTTAACCCCTTTATCATTATGTAGTGTCCTTCTTTATCTTGCTATAGCCTTTGTTTCAAAGTCTATTTTGGGAGCTCCCTTGTACATAATGAACTGTCTTTTACAGCTTTTATGATTCCATTTTTGTCCTTGATCTTTGCTATTTTAATTATTATGTATCTTGTTGTGGGTGTCTTTTGGTTCATCTTGATTGGGACTCTCTGCACTTCCTGGAATTGTGTGTCTTTTTCCTTTACCAAGTTATGGAATTTTTTGGTCATTATTTCTTCAAATAGGTTTTCAATCCCTTGCTCTCTCTCTTCTCTTTCTGGTACTCCTCTGATACAGATGTTATTATGCTTCATGTTTTCCCAATGGTCTCTTAAAGTATCCTCATTGATTTTTTTTCTTTTTACTGCTTTGATTGGGTGTTTTTTCTACCTTCTCTTCCAAATTGCTGATTCAATCTTTTGCTTTATCCAACCTACTGTTTTTTCCTTCCAGTGTATTCTTCATTTCAAATATTATATTCTTCATCCTAATTGCTTCCTTTTAATGTTTTTTTTATGTCCTTTTTCATGCTGTTGAGCATCTTTTTAACCATTACTTTAAATGACTTGCCTCCATTTCATTTAGCTTTTTTTTTTCCTGGAGATTTCTTCTGTTTTTTAAATTTGTGTCCCTTTTTTGGTCCCCTCATGTTGACTGTCTCTTTGTGTTTGTTTCTATGTATTAAATAAATTTGCTATGATTTCCATTCTTCATGGGGTGACTTCATGTAGTAGGTTTCCTCTGGGGTCCAGTGGTACAGTCTCCTTGACCTCCTGAGCTGGGTACTCCAGGAATGACCTTTGTGTGGGTTATGTGGGCCCTCCTGTTGTAATTGAGTCTTGATTTCTATTAGCCCCTTCTTGCATGAGACTGACCCTCAGTCTGGCTGACTGTGAGGCTCAATCCTGATCATGGCATGTATACTGCTGTGCAGATATTGAGCACAAAAAATGGATTTGGTGCCTGCTAACTGCTAACTGCTTTGGTGCCCTTTGGATATTCTGCTTTTGAAGCTTATTGGATCCTGCTCTAATGTTTTCTGAAGCTGGCCACTGAATGTATTGGTTCTGGCCCTCTTAGGTACAGTTGAATGTAAGGCACTGCCTGTGTCTTGCCCTTAGTAACCTGTTTGGAGCTACAAGTGATCTACCATTTGTGGTTGTCTCTGTTGGGTCTGGATGTACACAGAAAGGACCAAACTGCACACCAAGGCTGGCTTTTACCAACATTAGGCCTGGTGCAGGTCAGCAAAAGTCCCAAGGCACCCGAGGTAATCTGCTTTCACCTGCCTTCTTCTGCCAGTTGTCTGTTAGACTCAGTCATCAAAAGAGCCTCTGGTGTACTCTTCAGCATAGCATTAGCTTGACAGGGTGGAGCAAGTGGTAGTTCAGAGGGTGGATTATTGCTTTCCCACAGCCTGATTATGCATTGAGGGGAGTGTGCTATCCTAGAAAGATGGCCTCTGCTGGAAAAATATGGGAAAATGACTCAGTACAGGGTTCCTGGTGGCTGTTCCTTCAGCTCTCTCTCCAGAGCCACAGACCACAGTCTGTCCTCATGCAACTCTAGCCTGCTTTTCCCTTCTTCCATAGACACTCAAGGTGAGTTATTATGAATAAAACTTTGTGTGTTGGCTTTTAAGAGTGTGCCTGTGTCCTAGCAGCTCTCTGCCTCCCCCTGGAAGACAGAAACTTAACTGCTTTTCATAGCCAGATGTTATGCGGGTGCCTCTTCTTGGCTCTGGTGCTCTGGACTGTGGAGCCAGGCATGGGGTTAGGCCCCGTGCTTCTCAGGGGGAACTCTCTACAGCTGAGATACCCCTCTGGAACTTCAGCTGTAGCCTGTGGAAGCAAGGCCAGCCTTTTTCATATCTCCATCCTTCCTACCCATCTCCATGTGGCTTCTGTAAATTATTTGTTATAAATCTTCTCTTCTCCTAGTCTTCAGCTGGTTATTCAGGTTGATTGTTGCATATTTTAGTTACAATTCCAGTTTGGTCCTGGGATAATATGAATGAAACTTCTACTTAATTCACTGCCATCATGGATCCTTCCCCTCCCCCCTGTATGCTTAGATTTAGAAGGTTGCCCATGTCTATTACACACCCATTTTCTTTTGAAACTATTATTTTGTCATCCCAGTGTTTCCCAGGACTCACTAAAATATCTGGACAATCCTGGCATCTGCAAATCTCCCTAGGGGATTGACATGCAACCTTGAGAGCTTGTAGACCTCAAGACAGTCAAATATAACTGGGATTTGGGGTCCTCAATTTTGAGCTTTAAGAGTATGTTTTATGAAAATGAGGTCCTATGATATCTTGAGTATACCAAGTGCTCAAGAATTGAGAGCTCTAGTTAATGGAACAGTCTGATTATTTACTGAGCAACTGTTTTGTACAAAACACTGTACTATATACTGCAAGGAAAAAGATCTTAAGAAGCAGAAGATCTGGGCTTGTGTTTAGAGCCTAAGACATGGCCTGATTGTTGTTTTTATCTAAGTACACTGAAGTCTTTAAGGACAAAGCCATGTCTATATTCCCAGCCCTGGTACAGTGAGGATGGAATAATTGTAAGAATGAGTGATATAACAATATTTTCAAGTTGTTCACCTCTTCTGAAAACAGAGTAGCCTCAAACAGTACAATTATTTAAGGTTTAGGCTGATTGTCAGATAATGGTGGTTGGGCTGTTGTGGTATTCTCTTTCTACTTGCTTGATGGAGGGCCTGTTCAGAACCTTCAACCAAATAATTGCAAAATGCATTAAGATTATCCAATTAAATGTGCTAATTATTACTATAGTTATTGTTATTATTGTTAAAGAGTATGTATATGTGATATAAAAATAGAGAGCAATGGATTTGATATTTAAAGGGAGTAAATCTAATTTGAATTTCTAAGTTAAACAATTTGGAATTGTTTCTAATGAGATCTGCTGAAAGTAAGACCATATTTCAGATTAAATAGTTGGAAACACATCCCATTTCTTTCCTGTTGTAATGAACACATTTTTTTTTGTCATGGATTGGAAGAAAGTAGAGGATGGACAAAAGAGTTTTGGAAGGAGGAGAGAGAAAGTCATTGAGAGGAGGGTTTATTGTAAAAAAGGGAGGACAGAGCAGAGGCTGAAAATTTGGCTCCTCTGAGGTCACCACTCAGGCTCTGGGATGGACAATTTGATTTTATACTCCCTTTCTCTTCTCAGACCTATGGTTCTTGACAGCCAAGTACCTGGGCTATAGGTGGAGGCCTCTCTGGGGTCTCTCTCTACCTGTAAGAATCTGCTGGAAAGATGAAACGAACATTGCAGAAATGTAGAATTCTCAAAGCAGCCAGGATACCCTGGGCTTAAAAACAAAGTTGTACAGCTTGCCTTCCATTTCTATTCCTTTTGGGAGTGGGGTTTATGGGAGTTGTTAGATGGCAGGGTGTTGGGGGAAAGGAGACTCTGAATGTATTTATTCTAGATACAAAAGACAGTGTATTGCCTAATGTCAAAAGTCAGGGTAAAAATGAGAAACAAAATATTCAATTGAGCATCCAGATGTTTACTTGTTATGAAGATATAGCTGCATGGCAAAGGGTAAACAAAACATCTGGATGACAGCTTGACATGGTGTTCACTTTTCATCTGGCTGCTGTGGCATCTTATGGAGATTTCCTCGAGTATATATAGAAAGCAAGCCTTGTAGGAAGGAAAATTCCAAGAAGTAATGACAAAGGGAAAGCAGAGGCAATTTCTGGGCCAAACTGAATGCTTGTACCCTATTGATCAGAAGAACTTCTTTAGGATTATAATATATTTAAGATTTTTCATATCTTCTATAATAAGGTCAAAGGAACAGAAGAGACCTGTAGGTTGACTAGAAAAAAGGCTTCACAAAGCCCCCTTCTGTGCCCCACACCAGTAGGCAAAGATGGGTAAGTGGAGTTCATACTTTATTAGAGTCTTCTTATGTCCTGCTCTGCCACACTCTCTTCACTATTTTTGTGTCTCTCCTCCCCTACAGGTGAGTGGGCCATGGCCTGTACTCAGTAGAGATTGCAGCCTTCCAAAGAAGAAAAGCAGAAAAGCAGCTTGGTGAGAAACAAGCCATAAGTTAATGACCAGAGGAAAACAGAGCACAGGCCAAATTTTCAAAGCTGGGGCTCCCTTTGGCATGAGTGCCATTCTCAGCTGACACTCTGTTGGAAGAGTGTGATGGAATTGGTGAATTTCCAAGCTTGAATGAGATATGCAAAAACCTTGTGAGAAGGATTGTTGCAGAGTGAACTGCATCTAAGGGAGGTCAACTTCCCAGGCCTGGGAGACGCCCTTGCTTCCTGCACTGATAACACATTTGAATGTTAATAGTCTGGGCTTGATATTCAGTTATCAGGCAGGTGCACCCATCTCTTTTATTATGGAGCATGTGGGCTTCATAGTGAGCCAACTCCAGTTTTGAGAGACTCACATCTATCTAAGAAACACAGCTATGTTGCCATGACTCTCTTTTTTCCTGGGATCTTTTGGCAAGACCATCTTTGAGGGGATGCTTATGTCATTTCCTGTGGAGGCACTAACCTATCCCTTCCAAGGCTGGCATTACCAACCAAACTAATACTGGCTACTCCTTGAGTGCTTGCCTTGAATTCAGGACAATTCTCCCATACCTCCTCTTCAACTAGAACAGTATGGTTCTGAAGCTGTAACAACAGCCTAACTATCAAGAATTCTCACATATTTATCTGTAAGGAATTCATTATTTTCTTGTGCCCCTGTTAGTATCTCTTATCTTCTTTATCTTGCTTTCTTATTCTGTCTTTCATGGGGAATTTGACCCCAGGACCCATTGCTCCCTCCATATATCATTAGAAATCACAAGATTTTAAAGTAAACATTAGGGAATCTCCATAAACTTCTGTTCACCCTTTTTTAGCATGTTCCAGAGTAATCATAATTCTAGTAACAACTACCAAAGGCATCCACATGCTTGCTATTTTTCCACAAGCCTCAGTTGACTTAATCAGCTTTCTATGACTCTTTCTCTCATAGGGAAACCCAGTACATCTTAATTTCTGCAACTATCACATGCACTCTCTAAAAGTTATAATGTTTATGCTTCAGAAATGCTTCTGTATTGAGCATGTGGCTCCCCTGCCATGCTGCCTCCTGGGGCCTGGCTCTGTCCTTTCCTATTGACTAATACAGGTAGATAAGCAGCTAGGACACATATTAATCCAGTTTTCAGGAACATTCTTTCCTGTGGGGGGAGGAAACACACAGATGTAAAAAGACACACAGTCAGTCTCCATCTGAGATTCAGTCTCAGTTCCTCTCTCTCTCTCCCTCCCTCTCTCTCTCTCTCTCTCTCTCTCTCTCTCTCTCTCTCTCTCTCTCTCTCTCTCTTTCTCTCTCTTTCTCTCTCTCTCTCTTATAGCAGGAAAGAGTTTGGATTCTCTTGAAGAGTTTTTCTTTTGGCAGGGTAGTGCAGGATTTGGAGGCACTGTAGAAAAACCCATCCATTTCTAAGAATGTATTAGAATTTGCAGGAGAAGAAACTGTAGGTGACTCACCATCATTGACTGTGCTTGGCGGTGCTTTCCTAGAATTACAGGAGAATGTGTCTTAGGCCACTTAACTCACTCATATGGAGCTCCTTGACAAAAGGCAGGCTGCTGTGGGCTGTGGGTATATGAACAAATTGAAGTCATTTGGGCCAAAAGGAGACCTGACATCTGATCCTGGCCTCATTAGCACTTGTGCTTTAATCAACATTTTAATTAACCACAGTGGCCTTGGTAGGCTATGAAAAACACAAAAATCTTTAAGAAGAGTACTCTTGACAAATTTCAGAAAGCAGGTACTAAATCCAAGAGATCCAAGACATCTCACTTATCTCATTAAATGTCCTATGTTGATGTCACCCAGTAATACTACCTGTTCCAGAATGTTTCCTGTCTTTCAATGTGATATATCCAGCTTAGAAAAGAGTCACAATACCTATGAATGTCTCTCATCCACTGCCACAATAATGGGAGCTGTTAGGAGGGGAAAACTTGAAGCTTTTACATAGCCCTGTGCAATCAGGGTGGAAGGAAAGAAGCTGTGGAAGGAAGCACAGCTTTAGTAAAGTGACTTCAGGGGCTGCCTCTCAGGCAGGTCTCTGTTGTCTACCTAGTGGCACCTTTGTCATGTCCCCAAATATCTACTACTCACCAAATCTTCCTAAAAGTTATCACTTCATCTGGTTACTTTCCCTAAAATTTCACCAACTGGGTTTCATTTGGGGTTGACAAGACCCCTCTTTCAATCATAGATGTACCTTTTGGAGGGTAAGGGGCAATCAATCACTCATTCCATAATGAAGGTGACTGAGCTAGGTGTTTAGGAGGATAAGGAAGTTTCATTTTGGGTGAGACAAGTGGAAATGAGGAAGTTGTCAGTTTTTAGGAATGGAGGGTCATAGTGGTTAGATGGTACCACTTTAAAACATTTGCTTTGGTTTTCCTTAAACCCCCCAAATGGGAATAAAGCACCCTTTTTTCTACTCTCAGGACCCAGGACCCCTGCCAGGGCTCAAATATAACTGCTCCACATGGGTTAAATCAACCTTTGTGGACTGGGCTAGAAACCTGACCACAAAATACATAACACTGTTTCTATGGAGCAAAACATTCCAAATACTAAATCATTGACTTATAAATGTTTTGGACACACCTCCTCAGTAAGTTGAGGACTACCTGTATATTAACATGCCCCCCTTTTTGTGAATTTTTTTCAGCTCTTAAATAGCTTATATTCCTTGTACAAAACAAAATATTTAGAAAACAACGTTTCAAACAGAGATTTAAATTAGTTTCATCACATCGCTTGTTTTCTTGTGATTTGCCTCTTCTCAAAATAGATTATTGGAAAAAGAAAGCCAATGCTAATGAACTACAAGTTGGGTTCTGTTTATTGAGGTTTTATATGTACTTTACAAATGTAACTTAACAAAATAAGTGTCCCGTGGGGGACTGTTTAAGTCCTTTTAGATTTTTTTTCTTACCTGTCTAAACAGTAATACATATTCATTATCAAAAATTAAGAAAACATGGAAAGGCATATAGGAAATTAAAATTGCTCAAGTTTCTTTTAGATGCTTTATTCTATTTTATCTTTTCTGTTTGGGATCATATCATAGATTACTGCATGTTATTACAGCATACACCTAAACAATACCTTAAGTCAGCTGATTCTCATATTGGTCCATTTTACTTTTATTTTATTGCTGGCAGCATTACTGATATTTTTCATGTTAGAGGATGGATTTGTTTAGATTGTAGCCAGCTTTCAGCAATCCACTTGTTCCTTATTTTACTTGGTGTTGCTAAGCAGGAGGAGATAGCAGATAGCCATCATCCTCATCAGAGGGCTGTAATTTGTTTTACTACAAAAAGCTGATCAACCAAAAAGTGTTGTTCCAAGGACTCCCATTCTGTCTACCTTGTCTTAGACTTAGTATGAACAACTTTATTATCAGGCTACTCATCACATTCTTGTTTTTAATCCAAATGGAATCAACTTGCAAGGAGTGGGAGGTGGCAAGCAGCCAAATAATTGGTGAACTGGGTGGTCACATCTATGTAACATCAGACAATTGGATGTAATTTAAGGACTCAATCGAATCAAGTAAGCATTAATTAGACAAAAGGCAACAGTGGACTGATTGTTTTGTTCTAACTTCTTCTCTCTCAAAGCTGGTTGACTTAATCAAGTACATTTTCCACCTGGCTGATTGCTTCTGGCCCATTAAAATAATGGAATCTGTGCAATAGAACCCTCTCTCACTCCTTCTCTGATCCATGCCATCTTCTCAGGTCAAGATGATTGATAAGTAGATCACAGACATAGACACAAGCTATCTTTTAAAAAACATGTTATATTTGTTATTTGTATGTTGTTTGGATTTTCTGGAGTGGTTTATGAAAACCCTGCTGTCTTATCTCTTTTCCAGTTTGGATTTGTTGCAGACCAAGCAATAGTAGATCCCTTTCAAAGAGGCACTGAAAGCAGCTGTGACTATTAATCTATAATCTCACTTTGGCTCACTGCAAATTAGAATGGATCCAGATGCCACTACAGATTTTTCAAGGGTGACCTACTTCCAAGCAAATGAGTACACACACAGAATCATAGGGCTAGCAGGGTCTTGGAGACCATTAGTCCCGTCAAACTATGGAAAAAGATATTGGGGTCCAGGAAGGAAAAACCATCTTCCTAATGTTACCACCTAGTTAGTAGAAGTGGAATCGGTCTTACAAGGGTCAAAAAGAGATCTGAGTTATCAAGAACAATTCCTGACTCTGAAGAATACTTTTTAGAGTTCCTGGAATAAGACCACTAACTGTATGTATAGGCACAAACTTGGAAGGAATACTTTGGATTGTGTTGTTTTGATCTAGTTGACTGTACTAACATCACAGTCCTCAGAAAGATAGAAAAGATTGCAGATTCCTTGGTCACTAAATCACCTTTACCATGCAGACAGGATCTCATCCAGAGCCCTATATATGGTCTTAAGTTGATCTGGATTAAGTGGATGGAAAACAAACTTCTAATTCTGCCCAGCCCAATGGATTCACTTGCAGTTTATAGTACATGGCCTTTTTTCTATTTATAGAACTTAAGTCTCAGATATATCTGAGAAGAGACCTGACTGCAGAAAACATCTTAGGTATAATTTTACTGTGTTCATCATCCAAATAAGAACTCCAGTGTATAATGAGGGAAGACGGAACAGAACCAAGCCCACAAACTTCAAAACAAGATAAGAACTCATTCTGATTACTATTGTTGACACCATCTTTCTCCTCCAGAGACATGAAATCTGAGTTGCACATAAAGTAGTGCAGCCAGTAGATTCAAATAGGCTGACCAGAGAGGGGCTTTGCCCCTCCACTCTGACTCCAGATAGTTCAGGGGTGATTGAATCCATCACAGGCAGTAGTCCCAGGTAAACTTCTTATGAGGATGCCTTCCTAGAATAAGAGATCAAAGGAAAAGCAATTGCTTGGAGTCCACTAGGGGATTAGATGACGGAGCTAGGTTCTTTGTAAATGTCAGTAAATTAGCTTGATTGTGACATCTTTGTTGTGGTTAAGAAGCAAGATGTGCTTGCACTTTTGGGTATCCCTTGGTCCAGGAGCAATCTAAGGTCTGAGTAAATTCATTGGGTTAGTTGCAAGTCTTGTAGAACCTTCCCCTTTGGTCAGATTTGGGTTGATTTAGTCACTGACACCACAGAACAAATATTAAAATAAAATATGCTCATTTATGTCTATAATTTGAAAGCACAACAGTACTTTAATGGTTTGTAATGATAGTATTCCAAAAGCCTGTAAGAGATTGTTATGTTACTGCAGAGAAGTGACTATTTCCCTTTGTGTGTATATATCTTTCTGTATTTCAGTGTATTTTTCTGGGATTAAAGTTCATATCTTGCAGTTTTCCTATTTCAAAAATTTCAATATTTTCTATTTTTATAAATTTCTTACTATGTTCCAACCTAGGTTTCTCTATCTTCCTTTTTATAGTTTATGCTCTAGCCCAAACCAATTACATGCTCTTTCCCATTATCTTTCCTGACTCCATGCATTTATTCATGCTTTTTCCTCATGCTTTAGAAATTTTCTAAAATTCTATCCCTGTCTCCCACCACCACAGGTCCAAATTCTACCCATCCTTCAAAGTTTAGTAAAATATTACTTCCTCCAGAAAGCTTTATTCCCTCTAGTGGTATGTTCTTATTTCTGAATTCTGATAATAATTTTACCTATACTTCTTTAATGGCTATATAATATTAACTTGTTTTATAGGTATTTGTTTACTTGTTATTTCTACTATACTTTGATATGTAGAAAAAAGTAAATTCTACAAATTTCTTGAGGGCAGGAACCATGTTTGCTTTATCTTTGTACTCTGTATAGTGCCTAACACATACAAAAGGCCCTCAATAAATATATATTTTAATATATTTTATTGATTATGCTATTAAAGTTGTCCCATTTCCCCCTTCACTCCCTTCCACTCTGTACACCCTCTCCCACCCACATTGCCCCCTTTAGTTCACGTCCATGTGTCATACTTATAAGTTCTTTAGCTTCTACATTTCCCATACTATCCTCCCCCTCCCCCTATCTATTTTCAACCTACAATCTATGCTACTTATTCTCTGTACCTTTTCCCCCTCTCTCCTCCTCCCACTCCCCTGTTGCTAACCCTCCATGTGATCTCCATTTCTGTGGTTCTGTTTCTGTTCTAGTTGTTTGCTTAGTTTCTTTTGGTTTTGCTTTCGGTGTGGTTGTTAATAATTGTGAGTTGGCTGTCCTTTTACTATACATGTTTTTTCCTTTATCTTCTTTTCTTAGATAAGTCCCTTTAACATTTCATAAAATAGGGGCTTGGTGATGATGAACTCCTTTAACTTGACCTTATCTGAGAAGCACTTTATCGGCCCTTTCATTCTAAATGAAAGTTTTGCTGGATAGACTAATCTGCGATATAGGTCCTTGTCTTTCATGACTTGGAATATTTCTTTCCAGCCCCTTCTTGCCTGTAAGGTCCCTTTTGAGAAATCAGCTGATAGTCTGATGGGAACTCCTTTGTAGGTGACTGTCCCCTTATCTCTTGCTGCTTCTAGGATTCTCTCCTTCACTTTTACTTTGGCTAATGTAATTATGATGTGCCTTGGTGTGTTTCTTCTTGGGTCCAACTTCTTTGGGGCTCTCTGAGCTTCCTGGATTTCCTGGAAGTCTATTTCCTTTGCCAGATGGGGAAGTTCTCCTTTATTATTTGTTCAAATACATGTTCAATCTGTTGCTTTTCCTTTTCCCTTTCTGGTACCCCTATAATTCAGGTGTTGGAATGTTTAAAGATGTCCTGGATGTTCCTAAGCTTCTCCTCATTTTTTTTGAATTCTTATTTCTTCATTATTTCCTGTTTTTTTTTTCTTCCTTCTGGTCCACTCTATTGTTTTGAGTCCCAGTTTCCTTCCTATCACTGTTGGTTCTCTGTGCATCTTCCTTCATCTCTTTTATGGCAACTTGCATTTTTTCATCTAATTTGCGACCAGAATCAACCAATTCTGTGAGCTTCCTGATCACCAGTGTTTTGAACTGTGCATCTGATAGGTTAGCTATTTCTTGGTCGCTCAAAAGGATGAGTTCTGGGGCACTGATTTGTTCTTCTATTTGAGCCATTGCTCTCTCTTTTTTTTTTTTTTTTTCCCAGTCTGGTCACTCTTGTTACAGTGAGGGGCGGACCCTTAGGTGTTCACCAGGGCTGGGCACCCCAGTTGCTAGATTGTGATGTTGTATGTGGGGGCAGGGGCGGGCGTGGGGGTGAACAATGGCGGCAGCCCCACTCTCCTGGGATCTCAGTCCCTTCTCTGGGATCTTGGACTGTGCACTCCACCCTGGTCCACAATTGCAGCCTCACTGGGTCAGCCAGTTGCTGCTTGCATACTCAGGGTCCACCTGCTGTGCGCCCTGGATGGTTTACATGCTCCTGGTTGCCTTAGGTGCCCAGCTCTCCCCGCGCTCCGCGTGCTGCGACCCACGTTTGTCTCCCTCCCTCCTACAGGTCTGGATGAATGGGTCTACTTCAACTTCTTGGCTGTCCGACTTCCATTCAGATAAATTCTCTATCAGTTCTGGGTGTTATTCTGCCTCTAAATTGTTGATGTTCTAATCTTGGTTGTGCGTGGAGGTACGGTGTATCCACCTATGCCTCCATCTTGCCAGAAGTCTCAATAAATATTTTTAATGAATAAATGAATATTTCTTTGCCCCTCTATGTATGTATTTTTTGTCACATTTTCATCTCTTTTTATTTTTGCTTAATGTTTTTTTCTGTGTTCCCATTCATCTGTCAATCTCATATCACCCATCTCTCCTCTCTATTTATATACATATATATATTCACACACACACACACACACACACACACACATATAGTGGGGAAAATGTAGGTTTACAGATGTTTATATGGAAAATAATGCAATAATTAATAAATAATAATACAAGAAAAAACTCTGTGTTTTATGTCCTTATAACTATGAATCTACTGTTGCCCTATACTCTATATACATATCAATAGATAGAGATATAGAGATTAAGACAGATATAAATATATAAAATAAAATATATAATTTAATTAACAATTATAAAAACAAAGTACATTTTGAATTTGTTGTATTTATTAAATTGAGGTTAGATATCTTGTTTTAATATGAAAAGCAGTAGTACTTTTATATCCCTTTCATAACATTATAAAGAGACAAATGAAACATGTTTTATTATGTCATTGCTGGTTAACTTTTTTGTTGATGTTCACTGAGCATTGATAGCAAAATGCTCCCCATTCATGCATTAGTTATTGGATTCAGTAATTGCATACTATAGTTTTCTCTTGATGCATTGAGAGGAACCAGTTTTAGGAATTGTAATACTTAGCCAAGTGAAGTGGCGACTAAAGGATTAAGGGGGGTCATAATAGCTCTCTGTGTATATGAGGTCTGTCCAGAAAATATGCAGCCATGTAATATGAAAAACACAGACATTTACTGAAAAAGAAACAAGATATAAGAAACATTGTTCATAGGATATGTCCCCCTCAAAGTAGGTACCTTGGGACCTCACACAGTTCTCCCAATCACCATCAGTTTCCCTGTCATATTTTCCTGAATCTTATTGATGGTCTGAAATCTCTTCCCTTTTAAAGTTGATTTTAGTGTTGGGAAAAGCCAGAAGTCACAAGGTGCCAAATCTGGGCTTTAGGGGGGCTGAGTCACCTAGGTGATTTGATGTTTCACCAAAAACTCTGCACGAGATGTGATGCATGAGCAAGTGCATTGTTGTGATGAAGCTGCCAATCATCAGTTGCCCATAGTTATGGCCTTCTGAGTCATCCAAATAGTTTCTGCGGAAGGAGGAAAGTTCAAGCTTAATGAAAAATATGACACAGATTTGTTGCTCTACTCAGTCATTTTGAATGTGATGGTTACACATTACATATGCTCACTCAATGGCATCTTCCACCCCCACTGACTAGTACAGTGTAGTCGTCATTGTTCATGCATGTGCATTCCAGTCCACTGTCCTTGGCTGCCAGGTTACATTGATATTTTGCAAACTGTTCTCATTATATTAACAATGGCTGGAATTTTTCTGGGCAGACCTCATGTGTGAAAGTATACCATGGGGAGTAGGTTTTCACTTTGCTTTATGTGGCCTCAGGAAGTAGAATCTGAATTAAATGATGGAAACTGGAGATATAAGGAAGAACTTTCCAGTAAGCAGAGATGCCCAAAAATGAATGTTTTGTCCTCAAAGATAGTGAGTTCTCTGTTATTAGGGGTATTCAAATAGCACCTGAATGTTCACATTGTGAGGAAAGAGAAGATAATTATTCTTAGCATTGTATGAGGTATTGAGATAAATGATCTTTTTTTTTTCCCACTCTGAGCATCTATGGTTCTATGATTCCCTAACTTGCCTCCTTAAAATAGACTTAAGCAGTTTTCAAATGTTAAAAACACATATAAAGATCAATTCAAATAAAAAACAGGAAAGAATGTTATAAGAAATAGGACTAGCCCTGGCTGGTGTAGCTCAGTGGATTGAGCGCGGGCTGTGAACCAAAGCATCGCAGGTTTGATTCCCAGCCAGGGCACATGCCTGGGTTGCAGGCCATGACCCCCAGCAACTGCACATTGATGTTTCTCTCTCTCTCTCTCTTTCTCCCTCCCTTCCATCTCTAAAAATAAATAAATAAAATCTTAAAAAGAAAAGAAATAGGGCTAGAAATAGGACAAAAAAAAGAGAAATAGGACTAGAAGCTTCGGAAAGCCCCATGATAAATCACTGTATTTGACCACTAAATTTTACTCTGAGTTTCTTGGCAGTTAAGGTAAAAAGGAAAGAAAACAACAAAATTCAGCTGCATGGTTCTCTGTCAAGTAAAAAACAAACAAACAAACATGGCTATGAGTTCCACTGCCTAGACAGATTTTTTTCTGCCAATGAATTCCACAAGGAATTTATCATGTAATTCCTTGTCCAATAGATGGTGCTTATTATAATGAACAATGTGGTTTTACAAAACATATAGAAATAATCTTCAAATGGAAATGTTTTCTCTCCCATTTCAAAAATAAAAGGCTGTAAATGTCAAATCTTCAACGAGTAAGAGACTTTTTCCTCACAAGGCTAAAAATATATGGTTAAGGTAAGTTGCTTTCTGTTAACCTGGCTTAGATATAAAAGACCTGGCATAAAGAATGTAGAACAATGGGAAGTTAAGGTGACCCTTATCTGCTCTCAAATATATCTCCTTTGGATCACAGACAATTCATTGTTAAATTATCTAAGGGGTATCTCAAGGAGGATTGAGACTGGGAGCCTAAGGATTTGTGGTGTCTGCCAATTACTTGCTGGCAAAGGACAGTAGAGACATATACATCCCTATCTACCTCAGAGGGATACTGAAAGGATGGAAGAAAAGAAAATTGACATCAAAGTACTGGGGAAAGTTACAAATTCTTAACCAAATGTCAGGAACGAGGGATAGTGCTATTGCCACAAGACCACATCTCATGAGGGACTAGGCCTCAGGATGCTTTGATGGTTAGCTGTTGGAAAGAGCCAATTTGTCAGATCTGCTATGAAGTGTCATTGCATATCTACAGGGGCAAGGCATTCAACCTCAGAGGTAGATGATTTTATGAACTTAATGAAACTGTTATGGAAAAAGGACCTTCGTTGACTAGTATCAGAGTAGGGTCATGGTCAAAGACATAGTCTAGCATCCAAAAGTAATTTCAAAACAATTCAAATTCTACCACTAATCAAAAACCATGAAAGGAATTTATTTTATTTTTTATTTTAATTGTTGTTGCAGTACAATTTTCTATCCTTTACTCCCATCCAAACCCACTCAGCCAACCCTCCCCTCCTCCCTCCCATTTACACCACCCCTAGTTTTTATCCATGTGCCTTTTATCCTTCTTCATGTAAACCCTTCCCCTTTTCCCCTGAAATTCCCTCTCCTCTACCATCTGAACACTGTCAGACTGTTCTTTATTTCAGTGTCTTTGGTCATATTTTGCTTGTTTCTTTGTTCTGTTCTTCAGGTTCCTATTAAAGTTGAGATCATATGGTATTTGTCTTTCACTGCCTGGCTTATTTCACTTGGCATAATGATTTCCAGCTCCATCCATGCTGTTGCAAAGGGTAGGAGCTCCTTCTTTCTTTCTGCTGCATAGAATTATATTGTGTAAATGTACCATAGTTTTTTGATCCATTCATTTACTGATGAGCACCTAGGTCGCTTCCAACACTTGGCTATTGTAAATTGTGCTGCTATGAACATTGGGATGCATAGGTTCTTTTGGATTGGTGTTTCAGGGTTCTTAGCATATAATCCTACCAGTGGAATTGCTGGGTCAAAAGGCAGATCCATTTTTAGTTTTTTGAGAAAATCCCATACTGTTTTCCATAGTGGTTGTACCAGTCAACAGTCCCACCAACAGTGCACTAGGATCCCCTTTTCTCCACAACCTCTCCAACACTTGCTGTTTGTTGCTTTGTTTATGATGGCCATTCTGACTGGTGTAAAGTGGCATCTCATTGTGGTTTTAATTTGCATCTCTATGATAGCTTGCAATATGGAACATCTTTTCATGTGTCTCTGGATCTTCTGTATGTCCTCCTTGGAGAAGTGTCTGTTCAAGTCCTTTGCCCATTTTTTAATTGGGTTGCTTGTCTTCTTAGAGTGGAGTCGTGTAAGTTCTTTTTATATTTTGGAGATTAAACCCTTGTCTGAGGTATCATTGGCAAATATGTTTTCCCATACAGTTGGTTCTCTTTTTATTTTAATACTGTTTTCTTTAGCTGTGCAGAAGCTTTTTATTTTGATGAGATCCCATTTGTTTATTCTTTCCTTTATGTCCCTTGCTCTGGGGGATGTATCAGTAAAAAAGTTTCTGTGTGAAATATCTGAGATTTTCCTGCCTATGTCCTCCTCTAGGACTTTAATGGTGACATGGCTTATAATTACGTCTTTTATCCACCTTGACTTTATTTTTGTGTATGATGTAAGTTGGTGCTCGAGTTTTATTTTTTTGAACATAGCTGTCTAGTTCTCCCAACACCATTTGTTGAAGAGGCTGTTTTTACTCCATTTTATGTTGCTTCCCCCTTTGTCAAATATTAATTGGCCATAGAGACTTGGGCTTTGTTGTGTCTTTGTTGTGTTCTGGGCTCTCTGTTGTGTTCCATTGGTCCATATATCTGTTGTTATGCCAGTACCAGGCTGTTTTGATTATAGTGGCCTTGTAATAGAGTTTGATATCAGGTATTGTGATCCCTCCTACTTTGCTTTTCTTTCTCAAAGTTGCAGCAGCTATTCGGGGTCATTTATGGTTCCATATAAATTTTTGAAATGTTTGTTCTATGTCTGTGAAATATGCCATTGGTACTTTAATAGGTATTGCATTGAATCTGTAAATTGCTTTGGGTAGTATAAACATTTTGATAATGTTAATTCTTGCAATCCATGAACACAGTGTGTGTTTGCATTTCTTTGTGTCCTCCTTAATTTCTTTCTTCGGTGTTGTGAAGTTTTCTGTATACAGATCTTTTACTTCCTTGGTTAGATTTATTCCTAGGTTTATTTATTTATTTATTTATTTTTTTGCTATAGCAAATGGGAGTTTTTTTCTTGATTTCTGCTTCTGCTGTTCCATTGTTGGTATACAAAAATGCCTTTGATTTCTGGATATTGACTTTGTATTCCACTGTTTTTCCAAATACATTTATTAGGTCAAGCAGTTTTTTGGTAGAGTCTATAGGATTTCCTATGTACACTATCATATCATCTGCAAACAATGACAGTTTTGTTTCCTCCTTTGCAATTTGGATACCTTTTATTTCCTTTTCTTGTCTGATCACTGTTGCTAAAACCTCCAATACTATATTGAATAAAAGTGGTTAAAGTAGACAACCTTGTCTTGTTCCTGATCTTAGTGGAAAAGATTTTAATTTTTTCCCATTGAGTATGATATTGGCTGTAGGTCTCTCATATATGGCCTTTATTATGTTAAGGAATGGTCCCTCTATTCCCACTTTACTGAATGTTTTTAACATAAATGAGTGCTGTACCTTATCAAATGCTTTTTCTGCTTCTATTGATATGATCATGTGATTTTTTTGTCTTTGCTTTTGTTTATGTGATGTATTACATTTACTGATTTGTGAATATTGAACCATCCTTGCATCCCTGGGATGAATCCCACTTTGTCATGATGTATGATCTTTTTAATGTACTGTTGGATGCAGTTTGTCAATATTTTGTTGAGGATTTTAATGTCTATGTTCATCAGCAATATTGGCCTGAAGTTTTCTTTCTTTGTTGTGTCTTTATCTAGTTTGGGGATTAGGATGATGCTGGCTTCATAGAAAGAACTTCAGGGTCTTCTATCATTTTTCTTTTTTTTGGATTTTTTGGAATTGTCTGTGGAGGATAGGGGTTAGCTCTACCTTAAATGCTTTGTAGAATTCTCCTGTGAAATCATCCTGTGCAGGGCTTTTGTGTTTGGGAGTTGTTTTTTTTTTTATTATTACTGCTTCTATTAATGCTTTTATTACTGCTTCTGCTACTGCTTCTATTTTTTTTATTAATTTCATCTGCTGTTATTGGTCTGTTCAGGCTTTCTGCTTCTTCTTTATTGAGTTTTGGAAGATTATATTCTTCTAGAAGTTTGTCCATATCACCTAGGTTTTCAAATTTCTTGGCATACAGTTCTTCATAGTAATTTCTTACAATCCTTTGTATTTCTGCGGTGTCAGTTGTAATCTCTCCTCTTTCATTTCTGACTGTGTTTATTTGGATCCTTTCTCTTTTTTTCTTGATGAGCCTGCTTAAAGGCTTGTCAATTTTGTTTATCTTTTCAAAGAACCAGCTCCTGGATTCATTGATCCTTAGAATTGTGCTTTTAGTCTGTATGGCATTTAATTCTGCTCTGATCTTGGTTATTTCCTTCCTTCTGCTTGCTCTGGGCTGTCTTTGTTATTGTTCTTTGAATTTTTGTAGACATAGGGGTAGGTTATTTGTTTGAAATGTTTCTATCTTTTTAGGTAGGCCTGTATCACTATGAACTTCCCTCTCAGGTCTGCCTTGGCTGTGTCCCATAGGTTTTGGGTTGTTGTGAGTTCATTTTTATTTCTTTCCAGAAATTTTTGATTTCTTCCTTTATTTCATTCTTCACCCTTTCATTATTTAATAGCATGCTATTCAATCTCCATGATTTTGAGTGTTTCGGGTTTCTTCCTTTGGGGTTGGTTTCTAGATTCAGTCCTTTGTGGTCAGAGAAAAATGGTTGGTATAATTTCTTTTTTTTTTTTTTTTTTTTTTTATTTCAATCATTGTTCAAGTACAGTTTTCTGCCCCCTACTCCCGTTTCAGCCCCTCCACCCAACCCTCCCCCCTTCCCCCCATTACCCCCCACCCTTAGTTTTTGTCCATGTGTCCTCCAAATTTGTTCCTGTAATCCCTACCCATTCCCCCCTGAAATTCCCTCTTCTCTCCCCTCTGGCCACTGTCAGACTATCCCCTATTTCAGTGTCTTTGGTTATATTTTGCTAGTTTTTTGTTTTGTTTTGTTTTGTTGTTTAGATTCCTGTTAAAGGTGATATCATGTGGTATTTGTCTTTCACTGCCTGGCTTGTTTCACTTAGCATAATGCTTTCCAGCTCCATCCATGCTGTTGCAAAGGGTATGAGCTCCTTCTTTCTTTCTGCTGTATAGAATTCCATTGTGTAAATGTACCATAGTTTTTTGATCCATTCATTTACTGATGGGCATCTAGGTTGCTTCCAGCACCTAGCTATTGTAAATTGTGCTGCTATGAACATCGGGGTGCAAAGGTTCTTTTGTATTGGTGTTTTAGTGTTCTTAGGATAGAGTCCCAGCAATGGAATTGCTGGGTCAAAAGGCAGATCCATTTTTAGTTTTCTGAGGAAGTTCCAGACTGCTTTCCATAATGGTTGTACCAGTCTGCAGTCCCACCAACAGTGCACTAGGGACCCCGTTTCTCCACATCCTCTCCAACACTTGTTATTTGTTGCTTTGTTTATGATGGCCATTCTGACTGGTGTGAAGTGGTATCTCATTGTGGTTTTAATCTGCATCTCTCTGATGGCTAGCGATATTGAACATCGCTTCATGTGTCTTTGGATTTTCTGTATGTCCTCCTTGGAGAATTGTCTGTTCAAGTCCTTTGCCCATTTTTTAATTGGGTTACTTGTCTTCTTAGAGTGGAGTCGCATAAGTTCTTTATATATTTTGGAGATTAAACCCTTGTCTGAGGTATCATTAGCAAATATGTTTTCCCATACAGTTGGTTCTCTTTTTATTTTGATACTGTTTTCCTTAGCTGTGCAAAAGCTTTTAATTTTGATGAGGTCCCATTTGTTTATTCTTTCCTTTATGTCCCTTGCTCTAGGAGACAAGTCAGTAAAAAAGTTTCTGCGTGAAATATCTGAGATTTTCCTACCTACGTTCTCTTCTAGGACTTTAATGGTGTCACGCTTTATATTTAAGTCTTTTATCCACCTTGAATCTATTTTTGTATAAGGTGTAAGTTGGTGCTCGAGTTTCATTTTTTTGCACGTAGCTGTCCAGTTCTCCCAACACCATTTGTTGAAGAGGCTATTTTTATTCCATTTTATGTTGCTGCTTCCTTTGTCAAATATTAATTGACCGTAGAGGCTTGGGTTTATTTCTGGGCTCTCTGTTCTGTTCCATTGGTCCATGTGCCTGTTTTTATGCCAGTACCAGGCTGTTTTGATTACAGTGGCCTTGTAGTATAGTTTAATGTCAGGTATTGTGATTCCTCCTACTTTACTCTTCTTTCTCAAAATTGCAGCAGCTATTCGGGGTCGTTTATGGTTCCATATAAATTGTTGAAGTGTTTGTTCTATGTCTGTGAAATATGCCATTGGTACTTTAATCGGTATTGCATTGAATGTGTAGATTGCTTTTGGTAGTATGGACATTTTAATGATATTAATTCTTCCAATCCATGAACACGGTATATGTTTCCATTTGTTTGTGTCCTCCTTGATTTCTCTCCTCAGTGTTATGTAGTTTTCTGCATACAGGTCTTTTACCTCTTTGGTTAGGTTTATTCCTAGGTATTTTATTTTCCTTTTTGCTATTTCAAATGGGATTTTTTTCTTGATTTCTGCTTCTGCTGTTTCATTGTTGGTGTACAGAAATGCCTTTGATTTCTGGATATTGACTTTGTATCCCGCTGTTTTACCAAATTCATTTATTAGGTCAAGCAGTTTTTTGGTGGAGTCTATAGGATTTTCTATGTACACTATCATGTCATCTGCAAACAGTGACAGTTTTGTTTCCTCCTTTCCGATTTGGATTCCTTTTATTTCTTTTTCTTGTCTGATTGCTGTGGCTAGAACCTCCAGTACTATATTGAATAGAAGTGGTGAAAGTGGACATCCTTGTCTTGTTCCTGTTCTTAGTGGAAAAGATTTTAATTTTTGCCCATTGAGTATAATGTTGGCTGTAGGTTTCTCATATATGGCCTTTATTATGTTGAGGAATGCTCCCTCTATTCCCACTTTACTGAGTGTTTTTATCATAAATGGGTGCTGTACCTTATCAAATGCTTTTTCTGCATCTATCGATATGATCATGTGGTTTTTGTCTTTGCTTTTGTTTATGTGATGTATTACATTTACTGATTTGCGTATATTGTACCATCCTTGCATACCTGGAATGAATCCAACTTGGTCATGGTGTATGATCTTCTTAATGTACTGTTGGATGCGGTTTGCCAGTATCTTGTTGAGGATTTTAGCGTCAATGTTCATCAGCGATATTGGCCTGTAGTTTTCTTTCTTTGTTGTGTCTTTATCTGGTTTTGGGATTAAGATGATGTTGGCCTCATAAAAAGAGTTTGGTAGTCTTCCATCTTTTTGGATTTTTTGAAATAGTCTGTGAAGGATAGGTGTTAGTTCTTCCTTAAATGCTTTGTAGAATTCTCCTGTGAAACCATCTGGTCCAGGGCTTTTGTGTGTTGGGAGTTTTTGGATTACTGCTTCGATTTCTTTTGCTGTTATTGGTTTGTTGAGGCTTTCTGCTTCCATTTTATTGAGTTTTGGAAGGTTATATTTTTCTAGAAATTTGTCCATTTCATCTAGGTTTTCAAATTTCTTGGCATACAGCTCTTTGTAGTAATTTGTTACAATCCTTTGTATTTCTGTGGTATCTGTTGTAATCTCTCCTCTTTCATTTCTGATTGTGTTTATTTGGGTTTTCTCTCTTTTTTTCTTGATGAGTCTGCTTAAAGGCTTGTCGATTTTGTTTATCTTTTCAAAGAACCAACTCTTGGATTCATTGATCTTTAGAATTGTGCTTTTAGCCTCTATGTCATTTAATTCTGCTCTGATCTTGGTTATTTCCTTCCTTCTGCTTGCTCTGGGCTGTCTTTGTTGTTGTTCCTCGAGTTCTTGTAGACGTAGGGTTAGGTTGTTTGTTTGAAATGTTTCTAACTTTTTTAGGTGGGCCTGTATCGCTATGATCTTCCCTCTCAGGACTGCCTTGGCTGTGTCCCATAAGTTTTGGGTTGTTGTGAGTTCGTTTTCATTTGTTTCCAAAAACCGTTTGATTTCTTCCCTAATATCATTCTTGACCCATTCATTGTTTAATAGCATGCTGTTTAATCTCCACGAATTTGAGTGTTTTGGGTTTTTTTCCTTGGGGTTGGTTTCTAGTTTCAGTCCCTTGTGATCCGAGAAATTGCTTGGTATGATTTCAATTTTTTTGAAATTGTTGAGGCTTGTTTTGTGTCCTATCATGTGGTCAATCTTTGAAAATGTTCCATGTACATTTGAAAAAAATGTGTATTTAGCTTCTTTGGGATGGAGGGTTCTGTAAATATCAGTAAAGCCCAGCTCGTCTAGGGTATTGTTCAATGCCACAATATCTTTGTTGATGTTTTGTTTGGAAGATCTGTCCATTTTTGATAGAGGGGTGTTAAAATCCCCCACAATAATTGTGTTGCTGTCCATATCTTTCTTGAAGTCCTCTAAGATTTTCTTTATGTATTTAGGTGCTCCTATGTTGGGTGCATATATATTTACTATGTTTATGTCTTCTTGGTGAATTCTTCCCTTGAGTATTATGAAATGACCTTCTGGGTCTCTCTTTATGGATCTTCTTTGGAAGTCTATTTTGTCAGATATGAGTATTGCTACCCCGGCTTTTTTCTCCTGTCCATTTGCTTGGAAAATTTGTTTCCAGCCCTTCACTTTCACCTGTGCAGATCTTTTATCCTGAGGTGGGTCTCTTGTAGACAGCATATGTGTGGGTCATGTTTTCTTATCCAATCAGCTATTCTATGTCTTTTGATTGGAGCGTTTAGTCCATTTACATTTAAGGTTATTATTGATAGGTACTTATTCATTGCCTTTTATGTACGTGTGATCCTCTCTCACTCTCTCTTTTCCTTTCTTTCCTTAAAGCAGTCCCTTCAGCATCTCTTGCAGAGTTGGTTTAGTGGAGGTGTATTCTTTTAGACTTCTTTTGTCTGAGAAGCTTCTTATTTGGCCTTCTATCTTAATTGAGAGCCTTGCTGGGTAAAGTAGTCGTGGTTGCAGGCCTCTGGTTCTCATTACTTGGATTATTTCTTGCCATTCTCTTCTGGCTTGGAGTGTTTCCATTGAGAAGTCAGCTGTTAGCCTTATTGGAGCCCCCTTGTATGTTACTTCCTTCTTCTCCCTTGCTGCCTTTAAGATTCTCTCTTTGTCTTGAAATTTTGCCATTTTAATTATGATGTGTCTTGAGGTGGGCCTCCTTGGGTTCCTCTTGATTGGGACTCTCTGTGTTTCCTGTATTTGTGTGACTTTTTGTCTCATCAAATTAGGGAAGTTTTCCATCATCACTTGTTCAACTAGGTTTTCTATCCCTTGTTCTTCTTCTTCTCCTTCTGGTATCCCTATTATACGGATATTATTACGTTTCATATTGTCTTGCATTTCTCTTAATCCCTCTTCATTCTTTCTGAGCCTCTTTTCCCTTTCTTGCTCTTTCTGAGTGTTTTCTTCTATTTTGTCCTCTAGCTCGCTGATCCGATCTTCTGCTTCATCGATCCTGCTTTTCATTCCTTCTACTGTGTTCTTCATTTCAGAGATTGTATTCTTCATTTCCTCTTGGCCCTTGTTGAGAGTTTCTATTTCCTTTTTTATGCTGATGTAGTTTTCATTGAGTTCATTGTAGCTTCCCTGTAGCTTCTCGTAGCTCATTGTGAGCTCATTGAGCTTCCTGACAATCACTGCTTTGAATTCAATATCTGATAGTTGAATTGCCTCTGTTTCATTTAGCATTCTTTTTGAGGCTTCCTCCTTTCCTTTCATTTGGGGAGTATTTCTTTGTCTTCCCATTGTTTGTGAGACTCTTCTTGTTCACCTCAGCTTCTTATATTGATCTGTTCTGGCTCCCTCGGTTTATGATGTGAACTTCTTTAGTAGAGTAGCAGTGAGTTTCAGTGGTACTGTTTCCTTGACCCCCCAAGCTCGCTGGTCTTGGGCTGTTGTTTAAGTTGGCTTTGTGTTTGCCTTTGGGTTCTGATTGTTGTTGAGTCTTTCTTTGATGGTTCCTTCCCTCCAGCTGGTTAAATGTGGGTCACTCTGTCCACCACCTTCTATATTTTGTTGTGCTGGTGAGGGCAGGTTGTGTTGAGGCTGGTTCTTCTGTGTGTACAAGGTTTAAAGAAATCTTGTTCAGTTGTTTGTATTGGGTACTGTCTCTACTGTTTAGTTGTATTTCCAGATAAGCCCTGGATTGAGGTTTGTGTGGTTACTACTCCCTCCTTCACCTTCTTCTGCTGTTATCTGTTAGTGGTTCCTTAGTTGTTGGGTTTCCTCTTCCAGTGGGTATCCTGGTGTTCACCTCCTCCACCTATTCTTTTTTGTCATCAGATGGAGGGGAGGGCAAAATGGTTTAAGACAGCTACCGAGAATTCTATGCTATTTACAGTAGTAGCAAGTAGGGAAGATATAGGAGATCCTTTCACTATGTATAGTGTTAACCGTGGTCTTACACCCAGCTAGCTGATTTTTAGAAAGGATGGAAAGAAGATAAGACTCTTGTTGGGGGAGGAAGGATTGTGCGTTGGATCTATAAAGCAGAGAGGTTGTGGGCGGTCAGATTCTGGGGTAAGGTGACAGTAAAGGGTAGTAAATAGGTGTAGTGTGTGAGAGAATAGAGTTAACCACTACAGTAATAGAGTTCAGGAAACTTTGAAATGGGCTACGATCTGGGGGGGGGGTGTTGTGAAGTAATTACACTTGCATGGAACAGCAGTTATTTACAATAATATTATGGCAACATTCATATGGCAGAGTCTATGAAATTTAGGTAATAAGGATATGAAGTACCAAACATTGAGTAGTATGCTTATAGGACACAGGTGAGTTAATGGACAGTAGATTAGTAATACGGTATAGAAAGAGATATCAGGGGAAAGCTGTGAGGTCATACAATAAAACCAGCCTAGCAAAGCAGGCTATACAAAAATAAGAGGGATATAAAAATATTGTTTAAAAAAAAAAAAAAAAAAAAAAGGATGTAGGAACACTGGAGAAATAATAATAATACAAATTTTCAATAACTTGCAGGTTCTTTGTAATAGCAGAGTGACATTTATCTCACTGTCCCAGCTGTTGTGATGCCCCTTCTTTGGGTTCAACTTTGGTCTTTTCACCGTTCCAGGCTTTTGTCTCACTTGTAGGTATTTAGGAAAAAATTTAAAAAAGAAAAAAAAATAGAAAAGGCAGACGAAGGCAGGAAGAAGAGATAAAATTGGAGGACAGGAAGGAGGAAGGAATAAAACAAGAAATCAGGTAAGAGAGGAAAAAGAAATCAAAAGAGAATAAAAACAATAAAACTTAAAAAATTAAAAATTGTTAAAAAAATAGAATCAAATTAAAAAGTCTCTTGATTTCAAAGTGGCCAAACCGGTTTTTCTGCTCTTGCTGGCTGAGGCAGTCTGAAGGTTGACTTGTTTGGCTTTTCTTCCTAGGCCCGTGGGGTTCGCACTGGCTCCGCGGCCCGGCCGCCGCCCGGCGTGACCAGCGCGACCCTCGCTCCCCGCGCTCCGGTGAGCGGGCGCCTGCACGGCCGTCTGCCGCACGCCGGTGCCCCCGCGGGCGGGCGGGCGCGGCCTGTCTGCAGCCTGCGCGCTCACAGCTGGGGAGCAAACAGGCCAGAGCCACTGGTCACTTCAGGAGAATTCCCCAAACAGCGTCTGTGTCCATCCACTCCTTCCTCTTGGGAAATTCCTCCCAATCGAGCCCGCTGCTTTCCAATGGCCCGGTTTCTCTCACCGCCAAAGCTCCAGCCAGAACGGTGACCCTGGGAGTCTGGGTCTGCAGCGCGACTCGGCTCTGGCGTTCACCGCCTCCAAAGCTGCTCGCCACCCGGTGTGCCCGCCAGCAACTGGACTCCTCCCAGAGCCGCCCAGACCTTGCTCGGCTGGGGAGGGAGCCGCCGACCTGGCTCTCTCCCACTAACCCTAGGGCAAACCCAGCCGCGGCCCCCGGGCCTGGGGCTGCAGCCCCGGTACCACACGCCTGTCCCGGGAGCCTACCTTGATGCAGCAATCTGTTCTTTGCTCTTTCGGTTCTGCCACAATCCTTGGTCCTCCGTTCTCAAAAATGCTGAAATATGTTGGTTGCTTGCCTTCCCACTCCAAAGATCGGTCAGGACTCTCTCCCCTGAGCAGAGGAAAGCCAAATCTGCTCGGTATAATTTCAATTTTCTTGAATTTCTTGAGGTTTGCTTTGTGTCTTATCATGTGGTCTATCTTTGAATATGTTCCATGTGGATTTGAAAAGAATGTGTATTTTGCTTCTTTGGGATGAAGGGCTCTATATATATCAGTTAAGTTCATTTCCCCATGGCATTATTCAGTGCCACAGTATCTTTGTTGATATTTTGTTTGGAAGATCTGTCCATTTTTGACAGTGGGGTGTTCAAATCCCTTACTGTAATTGTGTTGCTGTCAATATCTTTCTTGAAGTCCTCCAAGATTTTCTTTATGTATTTGGGTGCTCCTATGTTGGCTGCATATATATTTACAATGTTTAAATCTTCTTGGTGGATTCTTCCCTTGAGTATTATGAAGAGACCTTCTGGGTCTCTCTTTATGGACCGTTTTTGGAAGTCTATTTTGTCTGATATGAGTATTGCTACCCCGGTTTTTATTCCTGTCCATTTGCTTGGAAAATTTGTTTCCAGCCCTTCACTTTTAGCCTGTGTATATCTTTTGTCATGAGGTGGGTCTCTTGTAGGCAACATATGTGTGGGTTATGCTTTCTTATCCATTCAGCTATTCTATGTCTTTTGATTGGAGCATTTAATCCATTTACCTTAAGGTTATTACTGATAGGTACTTATTCAGCCATTTTTCATAGCTGTGTTCCTCTTTCTCTCTCTCTGTCTCTCTCTGTCTCTCTCTCTGTCTCTCTCTCTCTGTCTCTCTCTCTCTCTGTTTCTCTCTCTCTTCCTTCTTTTCCTTAAAGCAGTCCCTTTAGCGTCTCTTGCAGAGCTGGTTTGGTGGAGGTCTATTCTTTTAGACTTCTTTTATCTGGGCGGAAGCTTCTTGTTTGTCCTTCTATCTTGATTGAGAGCCTTGCTGGGTAAAGTAGCCTTGGTTGGAGACCTCTGGTTCTCATTACTTGGAGTATGTCTTGCCATTCTCTTCTGGCTTGGAGTGTTTCCATTGAGAAGTCAGCTGCTAACGTTATTGGGCCTCCCTTATATGTTACTTCCTGTTTCTCCCTTGCTGCTTTTAAG
The DNA here is from genome assembly GCF_004126475.2 of Phyllostomus discolor. Taxonomy (NCBI): domain Eukaryota; kingdom Metazoa; phylum Chordata; class Mammalia; order Chiroptera; family Phyllostomidae; genus Phyllostomus; species Phyllostomus discolor. Next base: position 53,587,610 of record NC_050198.1, read on the forward strand.
ATTCTGTCTTTGTCTTGGTATTTTGCCATTTTAATTATGATGTGTCTTGAGTTTGGGCCTCTTGGGTTCCTCTTGATTGGGACTCTCTGTGTTTGCTGGATTTGTGTGACTTTTTCTGTCATGAAATTAGGGGAGTTTTCCATCATTACTTTTTCAAATAGGTTTTCTATCCCTTGTTCTCACTCTTCTCCATCTGGTATCCATATTATACTGATATTTTTACATTTCATATTATCTTGCATTTCTCTTAACCCCTTTTCATTCTTTTTGAGCCTCTTTTTCTTTTGTTGCTCCTTCTGGGTGATTTCTTCTACTTTGCCCTCTAGCTCACTGATCTGACCTTCTGCTTCATCAACCCTGGTTTTCATTCCTTCTACTGTGTTCTTCAGTTAAGAAATTGTATTCTTCATTTCCTCTTGGCTCTTGTTGATAGTTTCTATTTCCTTTTTCATGTTGACATAGTTTGCAGTGAGTACATTGTAGTTTTTCTGTAGTTTCTGGTAGCTCATTGTGAGCTCATTGAGCTTCCTGATAAACATTGCTTTAAACTCAATATCTGATTCTTGAGTTGCCTCTATTTCATTTAGCATTCTTTCTAAGGCTTCCACCTTTCCTTTTATTTGGGGATTGTTTCTTTGTCTTCCATTGTTTGTGAGACTCTTCTTGTTAGCCTCAGCTTCTTAAATTGATCTGTTCTGGCTCCCTGGGTTTGCGGTGTGAACTTCTGTGGTAGAATAGCAGTGAGTTTCAGTGGTGCAATTTCCTTGATCTCCTGAGCTCACTGGTCTTGGGCTGTCATTTAAGTTGGCTTTGTGATTGTCTTTGGGTTTTGATTGGTGTTGGGTCTGTCTTTTGTGGTTCCTTCTCACCAGCTGGTTAAATGAGGGTCACTCTGTCTACCACCTCTTGTATTTTGTTGTGCTGGTGAGGGGAGGTTGTGTTGAAGCTGGTTTTTCCATGTGTATAAGGTTTTGAGGATTTTCTCTTGCTGTTGTTAAGTTGTTTGTACTGGGAACTGTCTCTACTGTTTAGTTGTATTTCCAGATAGGTCCTGGATTGAGGTTTGTGTGGTTACCACTCCCTCCTTCACCTTCTGTTGTTATCTGTTAGTGGTTCCTTTGTTGTTGGGTTTCCTCTTCCAGTGGGTATCCTGGTGTTCACTGCTTCCACCTCTACTTTTTTTGTGATCAGTTGGAGGGGGAAGGCAAAATGGTTTAAGACAGCAAAAGAGTAGTCTATGATATTTACATTAGCAGCCAGAAGAGAAGAGATAGGAGATCATTTGAATTTGTCTAGTATTAACCATGATTTTCCACCCAGCTAGCTGATTTTTAGAAAGGATGGAAAGAAGATTCGACTCTTGTTGGGAAAGGAAGGATTGTGGGTTGGATCTAGAAAGCAGTGAGGTTGTGGGAATTCAGATCTGAGGTAAGGTGAGAGCAAAGGATAGTAAATAGATGCAGTGTGTGAGAGAATAGAGTTAACCACTACAGTAATAGAGTTCAGGAAATTTTGAAGTGGGCTAAGATCTGGGAGGGGTGTTGTGAAGTATTTACAATTGCATGGAATGGCAATTATTTACAATAATATTAGAGCAACAATCACATGACAGAATCTATGGGATCTAGATAACAAGAATAGGGATTATAGAACCTGAGTAGTGTGCTAATGGGACACAGGTTAGGTGAAGGACAGTACATTAGCAATACACTATAAAAGAGATATCAGGGGAAACCTGTCAAGTGACACAATATACCAGCCTAGCAAAGCATACTATACAGAAAAAAAGAGGAATACAAAAATACTATTAAAAAAAGATGTAAGAATAATAGAAAAATAATAATAATACAAATATGCAATAACTTGCAGGTTCTCTAATAGCAGAGTGAAATTTGTCTCACTGTCACAGCTGTTGTGATTCCCATTCTTTGGGTTCAGCTCTGGTCTTTTCACAGATCCAGGTTTTTGTCTCACTTGTAGGTATTTAAAAATAAAAATAAAAAAGGCAGACAAAGGAAGGAAGAAGAGATAAAATTGGAGGAAAGAAAGGAGGAAGGAATAAAATAAGAAAGCAGGAAAGAGGAAAAAGAAATTATAAGAGAATAAAAATAATAAAAATTAAAAAATTAAGAATTGTTTTAAAAACATAGAATAAAATTAAAAAGTCTCTTGGTTTCAAAGTGTCCAAGCAGGTTTTTCTGGTCTTGCTGGCTGCGGCAGGCTGAGGGGTGATTGGTATGGCTTTTCTTCCTTTGCAATGGGCAATGGGCACTTTGCAGTGGTGCACACTGTCTGGGGAGCTATGTTGGCTCCTGGGCCCTGCATCTTGGGTGTGGGAATCAGTTCTTTCTGCAGGATTACCGCTGTGGATTGGGGTGCTGTGATGGGCTCCCACGAGTGAGTGCGTGAGTTTGCACATCCTCGGCCAACCACCTCACCCTTCTCAGTGCTGTGGGGGTGCACAGGGTCCTCCACACAAGCACAGCCCTCTGTGCAAACTCGGGATCACTGCCCAGCTGGGTGGCAGGGTGGCCCACGATTGCTGTCGGAGAATTCCCCAAACAGTGTCTGTCTTTTTATTCCTTCCTCTTGAGAAATTCCTCCTATTCAAGCCTGCCACTCCACACTGCAGCCTGGCTTCTCCCACAGCCCAACTCTCCAGCCAGACTGGTGACTGCGGGGGTCAGGGCCCTTTGTGTGACTCAACCCCACTGGTGTCCACAGACTCTGAGGGTGCTCACAGCCCTTGTGTGTTTGCTAGCAACTGGGTTCCTCTTGGTGCCACTCAGACCCTGTTTGGCTGGGGAGGGAGCAGTTGTCCGGGCTTTCTCCCAAGGACTCTGTGGCAAACCCGGCAATGGGCACTGGGCCTGGGGCTGCAGCCCCCAGACCCCACGCTGGTCCCTGGGACCCTACCGTGTTGCAGCACTCCTCTCATCGACTGGTTTTTCAGTTCCACCACAATCCTTGGTCCCCTATTTTCACATATGCTGAGGTGTGTTGGTTGCTTGCTCCTGCACTCCGTAGATTGGCCAGGATTCTTTCCCATGTGCAGAGGGAAGCCAAATGTGCTCCTTCCTACTCTGGTGCCATTTTCCTTCCTCCAATGAAAGTGATTTAGAACAATCCACTAAAATCCCCCTTTTTCAGAGCACCAGTGGCGCAATCAGTTAGAGTATGGTGCTTATAAAATCCCCCTTTATCTATTTTTTTCATCATATTCCATAGGTTGTCGGTGTCTCTCTCCAATTCACCACCCTCCCACTAACTTTTCCTGAACCTCCAGGCAGAACAATTCTTTTTTCTCAATATTTCCCTCTCTTTAAGCACTTCATAAGTGCATTGGCTTAGAATGCAGCCTAAATCCTTTTCCCATGCCTCTCATATGTTCTTGCTGTCTCTTCTTGATTCTGCATCACAAAAGGCCAAAGATCATTTTGCCAAACATAGGAGGGGGCAGTTGAAATGGTGAGAATCTGAGAAAACAAAAGCCAACCTTTCCTTGATGCACTGGGAAAAGGAGAAGGGTGCTAATATATAGTTGTATACATTAATAATTTTTACCCCATCATGCCATGACATGAAAAGATGGATTACCAGAATTACTCAATTTCACACTTTATTGCTTTTAACCCAATTTCTCTTCCTTTTTACTCTAACTCATAGACTAGATTTTCCCACAAGAGTTGGAAAAAAAGACTATCAGAAACAATAGTTAATTATAGCAAAACATGCTGGTGGAGGTGGTCAGAAAAGGTAGCAAGCCTGGTGGAAAAGCTGGGGCTCCACTTGGACTGGTTCTATATATCAGTATGAGAGATGCTATTTTCAGCATGCAGAGGGAGCAAGGTAGGGCTGGCTAAATTTCTCAATGCTTCTTATATCTGAACTTCAATATTAGGCTTGTGGTATGAAAACTCCAAGCAGTAAGATTGCCTCTTCAAATAAAAACCCAACCCAAAATTCTAAAGCCAAATATAAGTATTCTGGTTGTTGATCACACCATTCTATTCTGTTGAAAAATATTCTAAGCACATTAAATGTGTGAATAAACATCTCCATCCTCTTATTGATGGCTCTAAAACATCAGCTGTATATTAAAAGAAATGCCAGCTCCTGTGCGTTTTAGAAAATATAAAGAGGTATACATGCATACTGTGTTTAAATTTTTAGATCTCTTCAAGATTCCTCCAAGATTAACAAAGTAAATCACTTTAGTGGTCATTCTGATATCAGATGGGATATGCATTCTGATTATAGATATGGAGAATAGTAGTTAGCATAAACACAATAATGAACATAACTCAATGATTCATAGCAGTGACGGTTGGCACAGTGTCTCTAGCATGTGGCAAAGGCCCTTGCAGGTATTAATAAAAAAGAAGTTCAAGTTTAATGGTTGATTACAGTGATATATTCTTAATCATCTACCCAATATCCCATGTACAGTCACCCAAATATACAGTTGTTGTACCTTTTTATGGTCCCAATATATAGATTCATAAAATTTCAAAGCTGGAAAGGACCTTAAAGATAATTTAGTTTAATTTCTTATTTTACAGACTGGGAAACTAATCCCAGAGAAGAAAGTGTCCTCTCAAAGTTCGCACAGCTGGTTAGTGGCAGGGCTGGGATTAGAACTTCCTTTCTCTCTATTTTAGGTGCAGAGTTATAGTTAATGTCAAACACTGGCTGTTGGCAGAGTATCTACTATTGAAAAGGCACCAAATGTGGTTAATAACTTCTGAACTTCAAGTCAATATATTCTGACCTCTTTTCACTATGAAGCCAATGAACAGTGATTAATTAGGTCTTCATGTAGTATTATCATTTCTTGCCTACTTCATGATATTCCATTTTTTTCCCTGCTTCTTTGGCACTGATTGAAAAAAGCTGTACAAACTGTACTTTGGGTGAGCTCAGTTGGTTAGTTATATTACATTAGTAGAAAGGAAAGGCCTCAATTTTGATTATTTAGTCTACAATCTTAAGAATTTCCTGACTTAGACTTTCTAAATGGACTTAATATTTAGGCATTACAGGAAAGTAAATCATGCTTGTGTAAATAATAAATTTATTCAATTTTCTTCTCTTTCATGGAAAAGAGGCTTCAAATTACCAATCCCTGGATCAATTTGAGATCACATATTTACCAATAGTTTCTAAATCCTCTGACCCAAATTTTCTGTCTGTGAAAAGTTACAAATAGAACAAGAATCTACTGAGTTGCCAGAATTTATAGATTACAGTGTTTTTCAGATTACTTTCATGATATTACATACCATACATACTGGTATATATTGCCAGTGAATGCTAATTCACCTTATGACACTCACCAGAGTGGTATTCTCTATTTTGAAAAAAGAAATAGAGAAATGAATTTATTCAAAGTCAGTTTTAGGCAATGGTGACATTAACTTCAGTGAAACTTCAGTTCTGACAAGTCTTACCTCTGCCTCTCTCTGGTCACTTACCTAGAGATAAACTTAGTATCAGAAGGATAATTTCACAGGTTGAAGGTTAACCAGTGAAACACAATATAATCCAAGGGTCTAACATACTGTCCACCTACCTGACTACAATAGAACAATTTTAAATAGGCTGTCATCTAGATTCTACCCAAGTTGTTATTCATTAAACCGTCCTATTGATTAATCTGCATCCTATGAGATCAACTGTGTATTTGTATAGCTTAGCAATCCTGGGCATGTGCTTGGAAGTTTCTCCTCTCATTTTTATCACAGTGCCAAAGATGTAGTGACAGATGGGCAATACCTGGAGAGTCTTTTCTGCTAATATTTCTTTTTTCAAAAATATATTTTATTGATTATGCTATTACAGTTGTCCCATTTCCCCCCTCATTCCCCTCTACCCTGCATACCCTTTCCCACCCACATTCCCCGCCTTTAGTTCATGTCCATGGGTCATAAGTTCTTTAGCTTATACATTTCCCATACTATTCTTGCCCTCCCCTTATTTTCTACCTACCATCTATGCTACTGATTCTCTGTACCTTTCCCCGCTCTCTCCTTCTCCCACTCCCCTGTTGCTAACCCTCCATGTGATCTCCATTTCTGTGGGTCTGTTCCTGTTCTAGTTGTTTGCTTAGTGTGTTTTTTAATATATTTTATTGATTATGCTATTACAGTTGTCCCATTTCCCCTTTCACTCCCCTCCACCCCGTGCCCCCTCTCCAACCCACATTCCCCCACTTTAGTCCATGTCCATGTGTCATACTTATGAGTTCTTTAGCTTCTACATTTCCCATACTATTCTTGCCCTCCCCTTATCTATTTTCAACCTACATTCTATGCTACTTATTCTCTATACCCTTTCCCCCTCTCTCCTCCTCCCACCCCTACTGCTAGCCCCCCCTTGTGCCCTCTATTTCTGTGGTTCTGTTCCTATTCTAGTTGTTTACTTAGTTTCTTTTGGTTTTGCTTTAGGTGTGGTTGTTAATAATTGTGAGTTTGCTGTCCTTTTACTATACATGTCTTTTCTTTATCTTCTTTTCTTAGATAAGTCCCTTTAGCATTTCATAAAGTAAGGGCTTGGTGATGATGAACTCCTTTAATTTGACCTTATCTGAAAAGCACTTTATCTTCTCTTCCATTCTAAATGAGAGCTTTGCTGGATAGAGCAATCTGGGATGTAGGTCCTTGTCTTTCATGACTTGGAATATTTCTTTCCAGCCCCTTCTTGCCTGTAAGGTCTCTTTTGAGAAATCAGCTGACAGTCTGATGGGAACTCCTTTGTAGGTTACTGTCCCCTTATCTCTTGCTGCTTCTAGGATTCTCTCCTTCATTTTTACCTTGGCTAATGTAATTATGATGTGCCTTGGTGTGTTTCTTCTTGGGTCCAACTTCTTTGGGGCTCTCTGTGCTCCTTGGATTTCTTGGAAGACTGTTCCCGTTGCCAGACTGAGGAAGTTCTCCTTTATTATTTGTTCAAATAACTTTTCCACTTGTTGGTCCTCCCCTTCTGGTACCCCTATAATTCGGATGTTGGAACGTTTAAAGGTGTCCTCGATGGTCTTAAGCTTTTCTTCGATTTTTTGAATTCTTATTTCATCATGCTCTCCTGCTTGGTTGGTTCTATCTTCCTTCTGGTCCACTGTGTTGTTTTGAGACTCAGATTCCTTCCTTTCACAATTGGCTCTCCTCCGTATGTCTTCTTGCATCCCTTTTATGGTAATCTGTATTTTTTCATGTAATTTGGATCCAAAATCAACCAGTTCCGTGAGCTTCCTGATCACCAGTGTTTTGAACTGTGCATCTGATAGATTGGCTATTTCTTGGTCACTCAAAAGGATGAGTCCTGGGGGACTGATCTGTTCTGCTGGAAACATGTCTTATGTCTTTCCCTGTCTCTCCTATTATTTTACTTATTTATTTATTTTTTCTCCAGTCTGGTCGCTCTTGTTACGGTGGGGGGCGGAGCCTTAGGTGTTCACCGGGGCTGGGCGCCCCAGTCGCTAGCTTGTGACGTTATATGTGGGGGTGGGAGCGGGGACAGGAGGGATCAATGGCGACCCTTCCGTTCTCCTGGAGTCAGACACTTCCCTGGGCTTCTGGGCTGTGAGCTCTGCCCTGGTCCACAATTGCTGCCCCACTGATTCCCCCATCCGCTGCTTGCGTACTCAGGGATCACCGCTACACCACTGCGCTCTTGTGTCCCGGATTTCTGTCGCGCCGATTTTGCGCCAAATTTCCCCCAACCTACGCGCGCCTGCAACCGCGCCAGCCCCGCGCCCGCTCACTCGGCTCGTCGTCCCCTACCAGTCTGGATGTACGAGTCTACTTCAACTTCTTGGCTGTCCGACTTCCATTTAGATAAATCCTCTGACAGTTCTGATATTATGACTGCAAATCATTGTTGTAAATTATTGTTGTTCTGTTCTTGGTTGTGCGAGGAGGTACGGTGCATCCACCTATTCCTCCATCTTGCCGGATGTCCTCTCTGCTAATATTTCAATCCCATCTCTGAGCTAAGGAATCAAGGAAAGATTGCATCATGCAACAAAGAGATTTGGCAAATACCCTGTTATTCATATCCACAAAAGCAGCCAACCCAGATAAATGATCTTGAAAATAAATTTTTGTTTGTGGTAGGGGTGCTGAAATAATCTGGGTTGTCTATGAGAAACTGACTAAATGTGGAATTTTTCAAATGTTATTTCCTTTTTAGCCCATCATTCTTGGAGTAAATATCAACTATGGCTATTAACTCCAGGCCCCATTAGTTTTCTAAAGAGCCAGTTAATAACGTGTTATTTTTTTTAAAAAATATTTTATTGATTATGCTATTACAGTTGTCCCATTTTTTCTCCCCTTTATTCACCTCTGTCCTACACCACCCTCCAACCAGAATTCCACCCTCCCCACCCCCTTAGTTCATGTCCATGGGTCATACATATAAGTTCTTTGGCTTCTCCATTTCCCATACTACTCGTAACCTTACCCTGTCTATTTTGTACCTACCATTCATGCTTCTTATTCCCTGTACCTTTTCCTCCATTCTCCCTTCTCCCTACTCCACTGATAATCCTTGGTATGCTCTCCATTTTTGTGATCTGTTCCTGTTCTAGTTGTTTGCTTAGTTTGTTTTTGTTTTTTAGGTTCAGTTGACGATTGTGAGTTTGTTGTCATTTTATTGTTCATATTTTTGTTCATCTTCTTTTTCTTAGATAAGTCCCTTTAACATTTCATAAAATAAGGGCTTGCTAATGATGAACTCCTTTAACTTGACCTTACCTGGGAAGCACTTTATCTGCCTTTCCATTCTAAATGATAGCTTTACTGGATAGAGTAATCTTGGATGTAGGTCCTTGCCTTTCATGACTTTAAATACTTCTTTCCAGACCCTTCTTACCTACAAGGTTTCTTTTGAAAAATCAGCTGATAGTCTTATGGGACTCCTTTCTAGGTAACTGAACTGTCTCCCTTTCTCTTTCTGCTTTTAAGATTCTCTCCTTCTCTTTAATCTTGGGCAATGTGATTATGATGTGCCCTGGTGTGTGCTTCCTTAGGTCCAACTTCTTTGGGACTCTGAGCTTCCTGGACTTCCTTCAAGTCTATTTCTGTTGCCAGATTAGGGAAGTTCTCCTTCATTATGCTTTCAAATAAGTTTGATTTCTTGCTCTTCCTCTTCTGCTTCTGGCACCCCTATGATTTGGATGTTGGAATATTTAAAGTTGTCCAGGAGGTTCCTAAGGATCTCTTCATGTTTTTGAATTCTTGTTTCTTCATTCTGTTCTGGTTGAATGTTTATTTCTTCCTTCTTCTCTAAAGCTCACAGAAATGGTTGAGTATGGTCACAAAATAGAGGAAGAGGGAAGGCTATGAAAAGTGAAATAAAGGAAAATGTACAGGGAACCAACAGTGAAGGAAAGGCCCTTCAATTCTAAATGATAGATTTTCTGGGTAGAGCAGTCTTGGTTGTTAGTCCCTGATTTTCATGACTTTGCTTACTAGGCCCTTCTAGCCTGCAAAGTTTCTTTTGAGAATTCAGCTGACAGTCTTATGGGAACTGCTTTGTAGGTAATTAACTGATTTTCTTTTGCTACTTTTAAGATTCTCTCTTTATGTTTAATCTTTGGCATTCTAATTATGATGTGTCTTGGTGTGGGCATGTTTGCATTCATTGTGTGGGACTCTCTGGACTTGCACGTCTATTTCATTTACCAAATTAGAGTTTTCTTTCATTATTTTTTCAAATAGACTTCCAATTTCTTGCTCTTTCTCTTCTCCTTCTGGCACCCTTATGATGTCAATGTTGGTATGCTTGAAATTGTCCCAGAGGCTCCTTACATTATCTTAGTTTTTTTTTTTCCTTCTTGTTGTTCAGATTAGTTGTTTTTTGTTTCATTATGTTCCATATCATTAATTTGATTATCAGCTTCATCAACTCTACTGTTTATTCGCTGAAAATTGCTCTTTATTTCAATTAGTGTATCCTTCATTTCTGACTTGATCCTTTTTATGCTGTCGAGGTCCTCACTAACTTCCTTGAGCATCCTTATAACCAGTGTTTTGAACTCTGCATCTGATATATTTCTTATCCCCATTTCATTTACGTCTTTTTCTGGGGTTTTGATCTGTCCTTTCATTTGAGCCAAGTTTCTTTGTCTTCTTATTTTGGCAGCCTCCCTGTGTTTGTTTCTATGTATTAGGTAGAGCTGCTTTGACTCCATGTCTTGGTAGTGTGTCCTAACACAGTAGGTGTCCTGTGGGGTGCAGTGGCACAGCCTCCCCTATCACCCAAGCTGGGTACTTGAGGTGTGCCCTTTGTATGGGCTGAGCATACCCTCCTTTTGTAGAGGAGCTTTAGTTGCTATTGGCAGGTCAATGAGAGAGATTTACTCAAGCCATTCAGTCCTAAGGACTGGCTGTGACTACTGACCACAAACCTCCACCCTCTGTGGAGGATCAGCTGTGCAGGGGAAGGGTGCTAGTGCTTGACATGTTCTGTAGCTGTCCTCTGGGTGTGCAGGCTCTGGGGTTTCCTAGATGGTGCAGGCCACCATCAGACACCACCTGTGTTCCACCCAGGACCACCCAGCATGAGCTACAAAGAAATCTGCAGTTGGCTGTGACTTGTGCTGGGCTTGGAGTTTCCCAGGTGAACCCAAGCTATGATCCAAAGTTGGCTACTGCTAGTGCCAGGCCTGGGGCCACTTAGCCAGAGGTATAGGAACTTAGGGCTGGCTGAGGCTGGCTGTTGCTTGTTTGAGATGATTTAGAAAGATGTGAAGCCTGAGCCAAGACCAGCTATTCCTATGGAAAAGCCAAGTAACATCTTGGTTCGTCCTGTTAGCTGGGTTGGGCAGAGATTTGGGGATTCACCAGCGTGGAGCAAATGGTGTGAGTCAGGGTGATGGAGTCTCAGATATAGACCCCACCTGCCAGCTTTGTGGGGGAAGGGCTCAGAAAAGGAACAATGGTCTCTTCCCACCTTTCTGTCTGGGAAAAAGCCGTTCCCCAGTACTCACCCTGATGCTAGATACTTCAGTTCTTCCCCATATGCCACTGGTGCCTTTGAAGCTGCTACCCCAGTGCTGGAGCTTAGAGGGAGTGAGTCTGAGGAAGTCCTGTGTGTGGGCTCTTTAAGAGAAACTGCTTGGGGCTCCAGAAGTTTCTGCCACTGATTCAATCCCTGCTGGTTTTTACAGCCAGAAGTTATGGGAACTTATCTTCCTAGCACTAGATCCATAGGCCAGGGGGCCTTGTGTGAGGCTAGGGCCCCTTGATCCCAAGATATCCTTGCTGAATTTTCATCCACCACACGTGGGTGTGGGACGATCCCATTCTGCATCTCTGCATCTCCATGTCTCCGCATAGCTGTTGGACTTCTATTCAATTTGATTTCTGATGGTTCTGAGTGATGGTTGTTCTCTAGTTTAATTGTAATTTTGATATGGTTGTTCCAGGAGGTAAGCCATGTTTACCTATGCCTCCATCTTGACCAGAAGTCTTCATTTCACATTTTGAAGAAACTTATTTCTACCTACCCAGCCTGACAAATCCCAGGGAACACACACTCTGACTCTGGTCGCTCTCCAGTAGCTCCTTCATCCATCAAACATCTGCTGAACCAAGTCTCAACACTATGAAACTGTCCTCTCTAGTGGGAAATAAATTCCAAGAATTCTAAGTAGTCCAATACGTTGCAAAGTCTGCAGTAAAAATATTATTCTGGATAATTTCATATCATATGAGTATGGTAAAATGTGAATGGGCTTTGGAATCAAGATGAATCAGGTTTTGCTTCTACTTGCCACTTATCACATTTCTGGCCTTGGGCAATTTGCTTAACCCCTCTGAGCCTCAGTTTCTTTATTTGTAAATTGGGGTTAATAATAGCATCTACTTTCCAAGACTATTGTGAGAAGCAAAGAGATTATATGTATACAGTTTTTGCCACATAGTAGGTTCACAGCAATGGTGCTAAAGACGATGATGAAATTTTCTGCTAAAGGAAATTTAGTAATTCCCTGATTTGAAAATGACATGTTGTTCTGGTCAAGACAGAGGTGCAGGTAGATACACTTTGCCTCCTCACACAACCAAAAGAAGGACAACAACAAGTTTAAAAACAGAAAACAACTAGAACTTCCAGAAAATCAAACTGTATGGAAATCTGACAACCAAGGAGTTAAAGAGGAAACATTCATCCAGACTGGTAGGAGGGGTGGAGACAGGCAGCCAGGGCAAAGAGGACATCACAAGGTGGTGACTGGCAGACTAGGTGGTGCCACATTCGCATGTGGGTAAACTGGGAGGAAAAACTGGGGAGAGAGACATACTGCACAACCTGGGGTTCCAGCATGGGGAAATTAAGACTCAAAACCTTTGGCTGTAAAAACCTATGGGGATTGCAGCAGTGGGAGAAACTCCCAGCCTCATAGGAGAGCTCATTGGACAGACACAGAGGATTGTAGAACATACACAATCACACACACCCAGGAATCAGCACCAGAAGAACCCAATTTGTTTGTGGGAAGTGGGTGAAGTCACTGAAAGCTGACCAAGAGCTGAGCAAGCAGTATTGTTCCCTTTTAAATCCCTCCCCCATGTAGAGCACCACAGTGCAGCATGGGTTGCCCAATGCTGGGGAATAACTTAGGCTCCACCCCTTACTATGTAACAGGTGCACTGAGACAAAAAAATATGGCCCAAATGAAAAAACGGATCAAAGCTCCAAAAATAGAACTATGCCATGAAGAGATAGCCAACCTATCAGATGCACAGTTCAAAACACTGGTAATCAGGATGCTCACAGAAATGGTTGAGTATGGTGACAAAATAGAGGAAGAAATGAAGGCCATGCAAAGTGAAATAAAGCAAAATATATAGGGAACCAACAGTGAAGGAAAGGAAACTGGGACTCAAATCAATGATTTGGAGCAGAAGGAAGTAAACATTCAACCAGAACAGAATGAAGAAACAAGAATTCAAAAACATGAAGAGATCCTTAGGAACCTCCTGGACAACTTTAAATATTCCAACATCCAAATCATAGGGGTGCCAGAAGCAGAAGAGGAAGAGCAAGAAATCAAACTTATTTGAAAGCATAATGAAGGAGAACTTCCCTAATCTGGCAACAGAAATAGACTTGAAGGAAGTCCAGGAAGCTCAGAGTCCCAAAGAAGTTGGACCTAAGGAAGCACACACCAGGGCACATCATAATCACATTGCCCAAGATTAAAGAGAAGGAGAGAATCTTAAAAGCAGAAAGAGAAAGGGAGACAGTTCAGTTACCTAGAAAGGAGTCCCATAAGACTATCAGCTGATTTTTCAAAAGAAACCTTGTAGGTAAGAAGGGTCTGGAAAGAAGTATTTAAAGTCATGAAAGGCAAGGACCTACATCCAAGATTACTCTATCCAGTAAAGCTATCATTTAGAATGGAAAGGCAGATAAAGTGCTTCCCAGGTAAGGTCAAGTTAAAGGAGTTCATCATTAGCAAGCCCTTATTTTATGAAATGTTAAAGGGACTTATCTAAGAAAAAGAAGATGAACAAAAATATGAACAATAAAATGACAACAAACTCACAATCGTCAACTGAACCTAAAAAACAAAAACAAACTAAGCAAACAACTAGAACAGGAACAGATCACAAAAATGGAGAGCATACCAAGGATTATCAGTGGAGTAGGGAGAAGGGAGAATGGAGGAAAAGGTACAGGGAATAAGAAGCATGAATGGTAGGTACAAAATAGACAGGGTAAGGTTACGAGTAGTATGGGAAATGGAGAAGCCAAAGAACTTATATGTATGACCCATGGACATGAACTAAGGGGGTGGGGAGGGTGGAATTCTGGTGGGGGGGTAGTGTAGGGCAGAAGTGAATAAATGGGACAACTATAATAGCTTAATAATAATAAAAAAGAGAATTGAAGTGCAGATGAAGAGCTCCCCAAACAAGAAAAATCTGAAGGAATTCATCATCACCAAACCTTTATTATATGCAACGTTAAAGGGACATATTTAAGAAAAAGAAGATAAAAACTATGAACAATAAAAAGTTAATAAACACATACCTATCAACAATTGAATCTAAAGTAAACTAAGCAAACAAGAACAGAGACAGAATCATGGATATGGAGAGCATTTTAATGGTTGCCAGATGAAAGGGGGGGGTTTGGGGAATGAGTGAGGAGGTGAGGGGATTAAGAAGTATACATTGAACAGAGAACCCAAGGTCATTTCACTAATTGCTCATGACTCTCTAGCTATATGCTACTTCTCTAATAGGCCAATTTGTTCATTTATAATAAACAAGATTGCCTTTGGTCCAGAAACTGTTTCTGACTAGATGCCTCTATGGTCGGGAAGTTGCTTCTGAACAAAATTGCCATTGTCCATTAGATATTTCTGGAGCTGTGATGTCATGACAAAGAGAAGTGAAGAAAGAGGGAGTTCAAACAGAAAAAGGAACTGGGAAATAGGAGAAAAATGTCACTCAAACAGAAGGGCTCAGTCTTCAATACACTCCTTTCTGCTCATTCTATACCACCTCAAGGGATACTATAGGCCAAACAGACCTGAATTCACATGTCAGCACTGTCACTTCTTAGCTGCAAGACCTTGGGAAATTTTATTAACCTTTTTGAGCTTCAGTTTTCCACATTTATAGAGTTGGGAGGATTTTTATCCAGATTAGATGAGAACATATATATATAAAGTAGTTGACATAAAGGAAGCTTTCAATAAATGGTAGCTATTGCATTCCTAACAACAATTATATAGCAATGGAGCTCTCTATTGCTATATAATGAAACACTTACTGCCCCGGTGGACAGAGCTGGATAATTTTCCCACCTGGGCGTGCCTACTAGAAAACAGCCCAGTCTCCTCAGCAGGGTGAAATATATATACCAAGGTTGACAGTGACTATCAACATGCCATCTTAAGCCCACATATAAGGGAATAACTCACTATAAGATGTTATAGGCTTCACTACATCCTGGAAAAGCCAGCACGAAAGCTTCTGGAATCACCCTGGTGGTCAAGAATTTTCATGGGGGATGGGGCAAAATAAAGATCCCTTTCCTACCCGTGTCTTGTATATGGTGTTTCTAATCAAGCCACACTGTAAGATAAGCATTATATCCCAAATTTACCATTAGAGAAAGGCACAGATTACATTCACATGATACTGTGGCCTTGGTGGTGCCATGCCTTACCTATCAGTTTAGCTCTGAGGTAATGTTCATGTCCATCGTTATGTAGTTGTCTGTGTGTGAAGGTAAGTTGCTCTCCTAGAGGACGGACACCAAGATGGGCAGGAGGCACAAAACCATAGATATAAACTCTGGGAGACAATGTTAGGTGTTTACCAGGTCCTATTTAATTTTTCTCTTTCTGGGCTCACAGAAACGTTACATTTTTTCACCCTCCCTTGCACTTAGGTGGGGTCCATGTGAATGTGTTCTTACCTATGTGATGTGGAAGAAATGGTATAAACCACTCCCTAGTTTGGCCCTTAAAATATTTCATGGGACCTTCAGCCCTCTTTTCCTCTACTGCAGAGAACTTGAAACCTCCTGTTGACATGGTGTCATCATTGAATGGAAAGAGCTTGGATTTCCAAGTTGTCCAAATTGAGGAGAGTCCTGATGATTCTCATGAGATTTTATATGTAAATGAAAGAAACTTTAATTGTCTAAGCCACTGGACTGTGAGTCTATATGCAATTGTAATATTGCCTATCTCATCCTGCCTAATGCATACAGGGTTGGGGAAAAGTAGGTTTATATTTGTTTGTATGGAAAAATAATACAATAATTAAATAATAATATAAAAATAAACTGTGTTTCACATACTCACAACTGTAAACCTACCTACTTTTGCCCCATCTGTATAGTTAGAAACACATACATACTCTAAAGAGTAAATAAAGAGGGAGATGACACAGAGAATGGTTTGGCATGTCAGGGGTAGAGGAACAGATGAATGACAAAGTAGATGGGGGAAACACAGGTTGGGAAGCCAGGGCAGAGGGTTTGCAGAGTGAACGCCAGCAGAACCAAAAGATGCCTGGCTCTCTATGCTTCCTCTTTCAGGTAAGAAGAAACCTCATCATTAGGTTTTAGGTTTCCCCTAAGCTGTTGTTCCCCCATCTGGAAGGGCAGACCAATGCTTGCAGAGAAATTCCCAGTTTCTTAGATCAGGCTCACATATTGTGTATATCCTGGTTGAGCAGATGCTGATTGCCAGCAACCCCTTAAGCTAGAAGGAATTTTGCACATTGTTTGGTGTGTTTTTTTCTTGAATATTTCTGAGCTGGAAGCAATTTTTCTATTTCTGTTCTAAAAATAGACAAAAACATGTCTCTTCTGGGTAGGCACCATGGCTCAACCTATCCAGTTTACCCTGTCGATCAGAGGTACCAAATACTACCTTGGAGAATGGTCTCTGCACTCCATGTATGTTGGGAACTGCCCTGACTGGTATCAGAAGCTGAAACCCCCGCCTGGGCTAGGGCTGAGGGAACGCCCTTGGAACCGTAAGTCAGCAAGGAGACAAAAGCTTATCTCCCTGGCAGGAATGCTGCTTCTGCTGCTTTATTCATAACTGAACCCCAAAAAGCTTGGTCGGTTAGCCAAAGACGGGTAAGATTCCCCAAGGGGGGAACGACCTAAGACAGGCACGATCACTTTGGGAGGCCCCCCAAAAGAAGGATTTGGGGGGCTGCAGCAAAAGGGGGTGATGGACCCTCGCTCCTTGGCTTTGACATAGCCTGAGTTCTCATCGTCTGGGAGAATATCTCCTTATTGCCTTAGTTCCCTTGCTCCACCTAAGCCTGAAACAATGACAGGGTGGTGCAGCTCTGTGCTGAAAAGGGCGGATTCCCCGGGTGGTCAGGCCTAAGAAAGAATATGTAAATTACTGTGAAACCTTCTTTGTTTAGAATGCTCTCAGTTGAATGAGAGGGGTCCTAGGAGGAAGTTAGTTTGTTCCTCGAAGTCTTATAGCTCTTTGACCCTGACTCAATAGACTGGCAGAGTTTCTTGTTTTCTATAGTTCCTTACTTCCCCCTAATGAGTACTGTACTTTACCTGAATTATTTTGCAAAATGAGCCCAATAAAAGCAGGTATGGATGGTAAATCGGCGCGCTCCCTACCGGGGGGGGGGTGGCCATTTCGTCCCTACTTCCCCACAGAAACTAGTTTGTCTCTGTGCATGTGTTTTTTTTTTTTTTCTCACGTGTTTTTCGACGAGCCATCCGCAGTGTTCCGTGATCACTGCTGGCCAGTGACCCATGCATCACATGTAAGGTATGTACATCTGGCCCCCAAACTGCCAAAGATCCACTTTGGAGCTGCTGTCCATGTGTTCCTCTAAGCTTGGGCCATTGCTTGCTAGCAATCCAGAATATCTGTTTAAGTTCTCCTAAAGCCCATGTGCTTCAGTTTAAAAGCATTTCCTTTTGATGTTGTCAATAGGAATGCAGAATGCCTACTACCCATTCTGGCTAAATTCCTTCACCCAGCTTTGCTTCTTTCCTAAGGTGATTGGTTAACTACCTTTCATTAACCTAGGAAAACTTCCCCTTTTGGAATGCTTCCTATGTGAGCCTGACGGCAGCTGTATTCCTTGTAATGTCTGAGGAAGTCACTGGGCATTTTACAATTTCTTGAGGAAGTCTAAAGAGAAAGTGCATTCTCAGCTAGGTTGGATCATCCACAGTCTCACAGGGGACTGTATAGTGGCTTGAGAAAAACCTCATCCTGGCCTATTACAAGAGTTTTGCCTTGCCAAAGTATACAAAGCCAGACACCACTGTGTTATGCTTTGATCTGAACCAGAGCAATGGAGGGAAAAGTGCATGAATATCAGTGCTTCTGTTACAGAACACAACAAGGGAGGCCTGGGATGATATACTATTATTGAAAGAAGGCCCCGGGTCCGTTATGTCTGCCACCCTAGGAAAGACGTCTCTCAATGCCAGAGATTCGTGAAAAGGAAAGGAAATGTTTATTTAATGCTATACTAACTTAAAGTAGTGACCTAATGTCTTTATCAAAAAAAATCCTAAAGTCCTTAAAAACACCCACAAACACACAGTCCTTCCTTCCTTCCCCCTTTGCCCAGTCCAGAGTACCATATCTCAAGAAAGGAAATAGAAATCCATGGCTTAGGCAGTCCTCTGGTTCTTCCCAGTTAGTACTCCATCTCGACTGGAGACCTCCCTGGGTTCCCGGCACCCTCAGCTGAGTCGCTGGGATCTCTGCTAAAACCAGGTGGTGGTTCCCCCTTCTAAAGCTGTGGGGGTCCCCACTCTGTCAGGCCACATGGTTCCCTCTCTCTGGGATGCGGGAGTCTCCACTCTGCTAAAGACGTGTGGTTCTCCCTCTTTCAGGGCTGCAGGAGTCTCCACTCCGTCAAGTCCGCATGGTTCTCCTCAGGGCTGCGCATGGTTCTCCTCCTCTCAATGGCCGCCAAGTCTGGGTTTTAAATCCCCGTGGCCAATCCTCCTCTGCAGCCTCACTTCCAACTCCTCCCACACTCGGCTTCACGAGCCAGAACTCGTATCCTTCCAGCTTTACTGGGCTGCCATCCTGAGTCTGGGCAGGCGTGGCCCCATGTCCTGGAGCCAATCCTCTCTGACCTCCCACGCAGGCGCTGTAACTCAGGGGACCCGCCACCCCAGTTACATCTGGGTGGGGAAGTTACTTCCATTCCCCTGGCTTAGAGCTGATCACAGCTACTTAACATATCTATGCAACCAGTCAAACGTTATAGATATGCCAAACGACCACGCCAGAGCTTAGCTGCAAGGCTGTTGCTATGCTAAACAGCTCTCAATGGCCCTGCTCCATTTGTCCCTTCCCCCAACCCACACCCTGGGTGGGGGGGGGGGATGGAGACATCCCAAAATCTCCTGGACACCTTAAGTTCTAGACCCCATTTCAAATGCCTATTTGGGGTCCCCCATCTTGGCTGCACCCTGTAGCACTTCCCGGACCTGACAACTCAGGTGGCGAGGCTTCAGGTCAGTCAGTTCTGTGCCATGCAGGAGGCATTGCAGCCAAGTTAGTACAGTTGTTTCCACCCAGCAATGCTGAATGCAACACAGAGTACCAAGAACTACCTTCATTTTGTGATTCTAAGAGAGGTGCAAAAAAGAAATAGAAAGAAAAAAGAAAGAAGGACTTAAATAATGAGAGAGAGGGAGAGAGAGAGAGAGAGAGAGAGGAGAGAGAGAGAGAGAGATGGAGAGAGGAAGGAATGAAGGAAGGAAGGAAAGAAGGAAGGAAGGAGGGAAGGGAGGAAGGAAGGAGGGAAGGAAGGAAGGAGGGAAGGAAGGAAGGAAGGAAGGAAGGAAGGAAGGAAGGAAGGAAGGGGAAATGAAATGGACCAAACCTTGCTTCTGAGTATTTCTGAGTATTCCTGGGCCATGGCAATGAGCCATATTGAGATCATATTTGCACATAGCTAGACAACCAGAATGTGTGTGCCTGGTAAATTTAGAACACTGAA
Organism: Phyllostomus discolor; assembly: GCF_004126475.2. NCBI lineage: Eukaryota > Metazoa > Chordata > Mammalia > Chiroptera > Phyllostomidae > Phyllostomus > Phyllostomus discolor. The sequence continues at coordinate 53,607,097 of NC_050198.1, forward strand.
ATTATGGTAGGAACTTAAGAACCAGGAGGCCTTCCCTTCCCTAGTATGTCTTATTCAGATATTTAAACATACCTAAAAGGACTTTGGGACAATTCCAAGAAAGCATATAATGTATATTTTGTACCCAAATTTTTGAGGGAAAAATAAGGATGTGCATTATACATGGGTAGTACTAATTCCACATCTATATAAAAGTTTTTAATTATTTTATTTATGCTTATGTGTTAAAAGTATAACTATAGAAAACAATAATGATGTCCATATGCAAAATAATACCCTGGAATATGATAATCAGTTTTGTTTCTAAAAATAAATACATAAAAATTGAATTACAAATTAAAATGAGATCATTTTCCTGAAAGTTTGGGCCAAAAATGTGGGTGCTCAGTATACACAGGAGTGCATTATATATGGCAAAATATGGTAATCCAATCCAAGTGGATTTACAGAAATGTTTAGAGAAGTTCTCTCATGTAGCTCACTGTCTCAACCTGGGAATAGACACTGGATTCTCCATGGACTTACCCTAACCTAGTGGCCTAAACTGCTATTTGGCTCCACCTTGGAGCCATACCTGTAGTTTCCCTCTGGCAGTGGCTTTGTGAAGCTCTGATACCAGATTAGGGTTTCAGGTATAACACCAGACACCAGCAACTCAGTGTCCACACTCAGTACAGCAAGAGAGACTTTAAGCCCAATATTACAAGGAAATGTGTTGATTCTGGTGTCATTGAAAGGAGGTGGCAGGTATATTTTTATTGGACAGAGAGGGAATAAACATATTCTCTGAAGAATTGAGGGCAGGTATACTGGAACAGGTGTCCTTTTTTTTTCCTAGATCACTTTAAATTAAAAAATTCTGTAATTAGTACTGCTATTTGAAAACTATTTTATTTAGAAGACTTTAATTTTGGCTCCCATATCATTCAAGTTCCTTCTGGTGGTCAGCCTGTTTTGCAAGGCTGTGTGTATATGCATGTGTATATTTCTGTGTAACTATTTCTTTCCAAAGAAAAAAGATACCTGACTCTGAAAGGTGTGGTTCAGTTGGTTGGGCATGCTCCTCAAAGTGAAAGATCGCTGGTTCAATTCCTGGTCGGGTCGCATACACCCAGGGTTGGGGGTTTGGTCCCTGGTTGTGGCACACAGGAGAGGCAACCAATTGATGTTTTTCTCTCTCACATTGATATTTCTCTCCTTTTCTTTCTCCCTCCCTTCCCCTCTCTCTAAAAATAAATAAATAAAATCTTTAAAAAGATACCTGAAGAGACAGAGACTCACCTAAAAGTGTCCCCTCAATCCATGTTAACCTGCTTACCAAGAAAAGTTCAAACTTTAGGGATTTCTGAAAACAGAGTATCCACTATCCCACACTTGAAAATGTTGTCTTACACCTTTGATAAAGGGTGTCAGAGCTTAAAATTGTCTTAAATAAGCAGGTGAGTAAAATGGCATGAATGAAAGGAGAGCGGGCAATGATTGGTGGACCATTACCCATCTTGAATTAAAGAAATTTTTCCCCTGGGTCTCTAAGAAGGAAGACATTGAAGTAACAAAACCCAAGGGCAAGAACGGACTTTGAGAAATAGAGCCTCATTTAAACTGACACAGACAGATACCACATCACCCTTATTTTAAAATTTTCTTGAGAAATTCACTTAATTATTGTTTCTAAGTGCTCTCCTTTGTCTAGCTTCTGCTCCTTGTGCTGCTACAAGCTCATTCCTTTTTGGTTTGCAAGTGGTGATGAGTGGAGCTTCCCTGAGTGAGGCACTATGGGATACAAAAAGGAGGAAAATCTCCAAGATCTGCTCACCCTCTCTGCCTGATAGAGAACCTGGATACAGTTTGGAGAGCTCAGAGCCCCACCTTCAGGGAATGACATAGGAATGCTGGCCCCAACATTTCTGAGAAGTTCTGCAGAAATCTTTCAAGAGTCCCAGCACTTCTTAATTTCCTGGGTGCTTTAGAGATTCCTGGAACAAGTAAAAAAAAAAAATAAGCCAGGAGCCAGCTTCATTTTTCAGCTTGTCTATACAGGGGTTATGTTTAGTTCTCTGCATCTAGTTTGCAGCTCCTTTTCTATTACTGTTTTGTATATTAGGGGAAAAACAAACAAACCTAATTGTTGTTTGGTTGACAGGTCGTATATTTCCACTTAGCATGTGGTAGTCAATGTATTATTTTCATGGCATCTTATTGGTGGTGGGAGCTGTTAGAGGTAGGTCAGCAAAAGGGTGACAGAGGTATTAGTTTATCTAGTGACATCCAAGGTGGAACAGTGTGGAAAATAAAATAAAGCATAAATATTATATAGACACAGACATGTACACATACCCATACATTCATAAGGTTCTTGGCTATTCTAACCTTCTCTCCCTAGCACTCCCACCCCATAAACAACCACAGCAACAAAGTTGGCTCCCAGATGTATCCAAATAAGAGCTGTGGGGCTCAAATCTGGAATCAGCAAACACCAGGATTAAAGAAGTCAGTTTCTTCTTTTTTAAAAAATATATTTTATTGATTATGCTATTACAGTTGTCCCATTTTCCCCCTTCACTCCCCTCCACCCTGCCCATCCCCTCCCACCGACCTCCCCCCCTTTAGTTCATGTCCATGTGTCATAAGTTCTTTAGCTTCTACATTTTCCATACTATTCTTGCCCTCCCCCTGTCTATTTTCTACCTATTGTCTATGCTACTTATTCTCTATATCTTTTCCCCTTCTCTCCTCCTCCCACTCCCTGTTGCTAACCCTTCATGTGATCTCCATTTCTGCGGTTCTGTTCCTGTTCTAGTTGTTTGCTTAGTTTGCTTTTGTTTTAGGTATGGTTGTTACTAACTGTGAGTTTGATGTCTTTTTTTACTGTTCATATTTTTTATCTTCTTTTTCTTAGATAAGTCCCTTTAGCATTTCATATAATAAAGGCTTGGCGATGATGAAATCCTTTAACTTGAACTTATCTGGGAAGCACTTTATCGGCCCTTCCATTCTAAATGAAAGCTTTTCTGGATAGAGCAATCTTGGATGTAGGTCCTTGTCTTTCATGACTTGGAGTACTTCCAGCCCCTTCTTGCCTGCAAGGTCTCTTTTGAGAAATCAGCTGACATTCTGATGGGAACTCCTTTGTAGGTAACTTTCCCCTTATCTCTTGCTGCTTCTAGAATTCTTTCCTTCACTTTTATCTTGGGTAATGTAATTATGATGTGCCTTGGCGTGTTCCTCCTTGGATCCAAACTCTTTGGGACTCTCTGAGCTTCCTGGACTTCCTGGAAGTCTATTTCCCTTGCCAGATTGGGGGAGTTCTCCTTTATTATTTGTTCAAATAGCTTTTCCACTTGTTGTTTTTCCTCTTCCCCTTCTGGTACCCCTATAATTCAGATGTTGGAATGTTTAAAGATGTCTGGGAGGTTCCTAAGCCTCTCCTCATTTTTTTGAATTCTTATTTCTTCACATTCTTTTCTGTTTGGTTGTTCCTTTCTTCCTTCTGGTCTCTTCCATTGATTTGAAACCCAGTTTTCTTTCCATCAATATTGGTTCCCTGTGCATTTTCCTTCATTTGTCTTATTGTAGCCTACATTTGTTTATCTAACTTATGACCAAAGTCAGCCAATTCTGTGAGCATCCTGATCATAAGTGCTTTGAACTGTGCATCTGATAGGTTGGCTATCTCTCATTTGTTTAAAAGTACTGGCCAAGGGGCTCTTAATTTTGTTTGAGCCATCCCCCCCTTTGGTCTGGTCGCACCTGTTACGTATGAGGGGCGGAGCCTTAGGTGTTCACCAGGGCGGGGCACCTCAGTTGCTGGGTTGTGACATTGTATGTGGGGGCAGGGTCTGAGAGGGAACAATGGTGCCTGCTCTGCTCTCTCTAGGACTTCAGTCCCCTTTGCCACTTCCCACAAGCAGATTGGGCCCTTCTGGTGCTGGCTCCCGGGTGGATGGGGTTGTGTACTTTCTCGGACTCTGTGGGTCTCTCCAAGGAGCCTCCCGTGAGGCTGAGAGATTCTCTCAGCCTGAATCCCCACAGGTGTTTTCAATCTGTGCCTTTAGGCTTTATTTCCTGGCACTGGGACCCTGTGTTGTGCGGTCTGTGTTGCTGCCGTTTTCGCCTAGTTTATTTGTGTGCAAATGTGTAGCTGCAGACAGCCAGCTGCCTTGCGCGCCTCACTGGGTCTGCTGGTTGCCTCCGACACCCAGGGTCTGCCACTTGTCCATCAGCTGCCCCTGCGCTTCTGGGGTCCACCAACTGCCATCTGCGCCCTGTGCGCCCACGTCTGCCAGCCACTGCTTTTTCCTGCCAGGACCCCTTGACCTCTCTCCATAGGCCTCTGACTCCGGCCCTCCTTACTGGTTTGGATGAATGGTTGTCAGACTTCCATTTGGCTCATTTCTCTGTGTTCTGGTTGTGTTTTGTTTCTAAATTTTTGTTGTGCTTAGTTTTGGTTGTGCAAGGAGGCACAGTGTGTCTATCTATGCCTTCATCTTGGCCAGAAGTCCAGTTTCTTCTTAACTCCCCTTTTCTTCTACAGATTTTCCTCCAGGCAAGATAATCCCTAGATAAAAATTGGGGTTAGGGTTAGACTCCTCCTCTTAATGTCTTTCTCCCTAGCCTATGCCCAACTTGCTAGGCCTCACTGCCACTTCCCATTAAATCACTCATCAATCCTCAACCTCCCTCCTCTCTGGTGGCATCTTCAGGGGCTGGCCTTTCCTGTAATTTTTCCTGCTTAACATAGCTGTACTGGTCAGAGTGGCAGCCTAGATGGAAAAGGCAAGCAAAAGCTGAGAGGACCATTTGTGCTTTTGTGTACTGTCCAAACTGTCTTCTGTGATTGATTACCTACAAAGCCTTAGCTGAGTGAGGCACTATGGGTCATACAAACAAGGAGGAAACAAGTTTTGATCTCAAGAATCTAAGAATATAACAGTTGGGGAAGAAGCTAACACACCCACTGAAGATTGAAAAGCTAGATATAATGCTGGAGAGATGTACTCGATTGAGAGCAACTGTCTTCTTTCTGAAAGAGCTGAGAGGCCATGGAGCCCTACTGGTGAGTTAGAATAGTCTGAGAAAAGTTTGCACAGGATATAGGAGTTGATTTAATGTTCAATGACTCTCACCATGGAGCCCCATACTGTGATAGGCTGGCAATCTTCTCTACCTGGGTGTTTTGGAGTTTGGAGTTGGGACAGAGAGGCTGGTGAAAGCCATAAACTAGCTCTCTTCTATCTATAGTCTTCCTTCAGCTCTCTTCCTCCCTAGCTTGGCCTTCCACACCTCCATCTAGCCCTTCAGATATTATCTTGTTGACCTTGGAATTTTCACCAAGCAACAGCTGGAAGCCAGACATTGACTATTGGAACAATATTGGCTAAATTTCAAGTTGCTTTTAGACCTTCACTAGGGGACATCTGCTTTGCTATTGTTCATTCTAATCAAGACCATGTGCATTGAAACATAATAAATGGGATATTTTCTCTAGTAGTTCATCTTGGGCATTCAACAGCAAATACAAACTTGAGTTGCTGTGGAAGAGATGCTGGATACCTGGACTCAAAGTTAATGCTCCTAGGTTCTCAAGGGGATTACTTGTCCTTGAAAGAGAGAAGCTTTGAACCTCTAGAAAGGGCACATGATTCTGGCATTTCTCTCACTCTCTGCTTTCTTGAGAAACAGAGGCTTCATATATTAATACCAAGAGGAAACTAGCATAAAAATTGTGACCTACTCAAAAAGCCCTTGAGGTTTGTTGAGTGAGGAGTTGAGTATATCTGAAAACAACTGTTAGCCAAAGGAGGTCCAGGAAAGGTCAGGTGTTTACTGCAGAGTGCTCAGGTGTAGGAAGCCACAGACCTGAGCTGTAGACTAAGTAAAGCCATGAATTCCTTATGTGATCTGGCTATTTACTCCCCCTGACCCTGCTTCTCGCTCAAACCCTAGGCTCCAATTTTCAAAATGAGGGAATGGCCTCTTCTCTAAGGACTTCAGCAGCTCTGAAATTCTGTGATTCAAGTCCAGCCCTTCAAACAGCAGCCAGAACCCGAGGGAAATCATCCTGTGATAGAGCTCACTCCAAAGATAACTTCATGAACAAGAGTGGTAAATATTGTCTCTCTAGGGTGATTTGGCCTTGCCTTGCCTTGCCTAACTAGTATCCCCTCATTGATGCATCAAGAACATATACTAAGCCCTGGCTGGTGTAGCTCAGTGGACTGAGCATGGGCCTGTGAACCAAAGGGTCACTGGTTCGATTCCCAGTCAGGGCACATGCCTGGGTTGCTGGCAAGTAGGGGGTGTGTGAGAAGCAACCACACATTGATGTTTCTCTCCCTTTCTCTCTCTAAAAATCAATAAATAAAATCTTTAAAAAAGAACATCTACTAATCTGCTTTTGCTGGTGTTGCTCAGTGGATTGAGCACTGGCCCACAGACTGAAAGTTTGCTAGTTAAATTTCCAGTCAGGGCACATGCTTGAGTTGTAGGCCAGGTCCCCACTTTGGGGGTATGAGAGAGGCAAGCTATTGCTGTTACTCTCACACACCATGTTTCTTCCTCTCTTTCTCCTTCCTTTCCCTTCTATCTAAAAATAAGTATATACAATGTTTTTTTTTAAAGAGCATATACTGAGGGATAAAGATGGCATCAAAGTAGATGGGAGCAGAGCCCAGTTCTACCTGTGCCCAACTGGAACATCTGGAGGATCTTCTGAGGAACAGAGTGAACAGACAATGGAATCCCATCTTATATAAAGTTTAGAGGCCAAAAATTGTAGAGGACATTGAAAAACAGATGGTGAGGAGATTGCATTGGGGTGGTAAGTTCCCAGGGATCTGTGCAGGGACCTAGTCCATTGTAGCCCCCCACCCAGTGCCTGCTGCAGGATACTTGGAGGAAAGTTAGATCACCAGCTCCCTCTCCTACCAGAGCAGGGAGGGCAGCTGCTCTGGAATACAGATGAAGTGGGAGACACAGAGGTGGTATACACCCACTGGGACTATGGATACTGGCTAGGTTATTACCAGAGAAATTGTGGAGCCAGGTAAAACCTGGAGAAGGGAGAAGAGTTGGGCCATGTCAGACCCTGACCCAGAACTCTCCATACTTGTTAGAAAGTTGGGCTGTGTGAAAAGCCTCACACTTGTTGTTAAGAACAGTGGGCAGCTGCTTTGTAAGGTACTCTCGAGCAGCAGCTGGCTTGCCCAGAGGGTGATTTGAGCTGCGTGCTTGTGCTACTTGCCCAGAAGCTGAGTGATGCCATACAACTGGAGGCTGACTGGCGCTGCTTGCCCAGTGGTGGGCTCCGACCATGGTGAGCTTGAAAAGAGCAAGGAGGAGGTACAACACATGGACCTCAACACAACTGGTGAATTAAAGGCACAGGTCTGGTGCAGATGGACAGTTGGGGCTTGGCAGCTCATGGAGAACCTGGGCTAGAGGCAGGGCAACTGTGAATATTGTGGCCCACACCTGGCCCCCATCCTTGCAAAACCATAGAAATGGAGAAAGGCAAAGTCCACCCCTCCTCTTTCTGTGGCATCCAGAAAGACCAGCAGAACACGCTCAATGGGCTTAAAGTCAGCAGGAGGATTATTTTTTTCTTTTCTCTCTTCTTTTTCATCCCCCAAGTGAGATGATAAGATGTGGAGTTGTGGAAGGGCCAGAGGCAGATCCAAAGGGGAGCACAAGGATAACCCCAATAACTGAGAAACTGAGACAAATTTCACTTGCTATCCTGTAGAACTGGCATTTTATTGTTTATTTGTGTTATTATTTTGTTTTCATTATTTTTACTACTTTTATTTTATTAGTATTGTTTTATTGCTGTTCTTTCTGTCTAGTTTTCTTTGTTTTATTTCTCTGTTTAATTGCATCATTTGACTGGTTTTCCTTATTCTCTCTTTATTTTATTTTTCCTTCTTTCACTTCATCCATGTTCCCAAAACACACAACTCTTGATCATGTACTTTCTATTCTGGTTATCCAAATTATATGTTTCTTGTCATATTATTGTTGTTCCAGTATTATTGTAAATAATTGTTCTTCCATACAATTGTGCATACTACACAGCACCCTTTCCTGATATCAGCCCAGTTCACTTTATTCCTGAGCTTTATTACTGTTGCAGTTAACTCTGTTCTTGTACACACTGCTTACTTTCTATCATTTACTCTCACTATATCTCATCATCTAACCTTGCACAAGCATTCTGCTTTCTGAATTCAGCTCACAATCTTCCTATCCTCTAACAAGAGCCTTATCTCTCTTTCACCTTTTATAAAAAGTGGCTAGTTGGGTGAAATACCACGGTTAATGCTATACTTATCCAAAGGATCTCCTATATCTTCTCTACTTATTGGTACTTTAAATCCCATATAGTACTCTCCTGCTGTTTTAGTCCATTTTTCCTACCCCCTGACACTGATCACATACAAGATTAGGTGGGAGCTGTGAACTTCAGTATACCTGATGGAAGAAAGAACACACCAACAAAGGAACCACTAAAAGGTAAAAAGCCAAGTATAACAAGAGTGTCCACACAAACAAAAGAAAGGGCAAACCTAGAGCATCCAGACAAGGATATCAAAAAGACCACACCACTGACTCCCACAGAATTCCTACCATAGAAGTTCACCCTACAAACAGCTAGCAAAGAGAAATATTAGGAAGTGCAGAAACAAACAAAAAGAGTCACCTGAAATGAACAGACAAAAAAAGAACATGCAATCGAAAGGAACAAAAGACTCCACACTAAAAGAGCTAAATGAAATGGAGGTAGCAAACTATCAGATATAGAATTCAAAATAATGGTTGTAAGGATGCTCAAGGAACTTACAGACAACTAGATGGAACCGAGTAAGAACTACAACTGTATGAAAAAGGAAATAGAAACTATAAACAAAATCTAGGAAGAAATAAAGAATAAAATCTCAGAAATAAAAAAAAAAACACAGTAGAAGAATTACAAGCAGGCCATATGAAATAGAGGATTGATTTAGTGAGCTGGAGGACAAGGTAGAAAAAAAGATCCAGAAAGAACAAGAAAAGGAGAAGAGACTTTGGAAGAATGAAGAGGTGTTAAGGGAACTGCAGGACAATATGAAACATAATAGTATCTGCATGATAGAGATACCACAAGGTGAAGAGGAAGAGCAAGGGATAGAAACCCTGTTTGGAAAAGAAACGATGGAAAACTTCCCTAATTTGATGAGAGAAAAAGTCACACAAATCCAGGAAACACACAGAGTCCCAATCAAGAGGAACCAAAAGAGGCCCACTTCAAGACACATAATTAAAATGGCAAAATTCCAAGACAAAGAGAGAATCTTAAAGGCAGCAAGGGAGAAACAAGAAGTAACATACAAGGGGGTCCCAATAAGTCTAGCAGCTGATTCTCAATGGAAATACTCCAAGTCGGAATGGAATGGCAAGAAACACTCCAGGTAATGAAAACCAGAGGCCTGCAACCAAGGCTGCTTTATCCAGCAAGGCTCTCCAAAAAATGGAAGGCCAAATAATGGAGCTTCCCAGACAGAGAAGCCTCAAAGAATATACCTCCTCCAAACAGACTCTGCAAGAAATGCTAAACAGTCTACTTCAAAAAAGGGGGGGGGGGAGTGAGAGAGAGGGAGGAGCACAGGTAGGAAAAAAATGGCAATGAATAGGTACCTATCAAAAATAACCTCAAACATAAATGGATTAAATGCTCCAATCAAAAGATATAGGATAGCTGAATGGTAAGACATCATGATGCACATATATGCTGCCTACGAGAGAACCACCTCAGAACAAAAGACCTACACAGACTGAAAGTGAAAGGCTAGAAACAAATATTCCAAGCAAATGGACACGATAAAAAACCAGGGTAGCAATACTCATCAGAAAAATATACACTTCAAAAAAAGAACCATAAAAAATACCCAGAAGGTGACTTCATAATACTCAAGGGAAGAATCCATCAAGAAGACATAAACACTAGAAATATATATGCACCCAATAAGGAGCGCCCAAATAAATAAAGAAAATCTTGAAGGACTTCAAGAAAGATACCGGTAGCAACAAGATTATAGTAGGGGATTTTAAAACCCCTCGTTAAAAATGGATAAATCTTTCAAACAAAATACAAATATATTGTTGCACTGAAAAATGTCCTGGATGAAATGGACTTAATTGATATATGTATAAGCCTTTCATCCCAAAGAAGCAAAATACACAATCTTTTCAAATGAACATGGAACGTTTTCAAAGATAGACCACATGGTAGAACACAAAACAAACCTCAACAAATTCAAGAAAATTGAAATCTTATCAAGTATTTTTCTCTGAATATGAGGGGATGAAACTAGAAATCAATCTCAAGGAAAAAAATCCCCAAACACTTAAACTCATGAAGATTGAACAGCATGCTATTCAATCAATGAATGGGTCAAAAATGAGATGAAGGAAGAAATCAAAAAGTTTCTGGAAAAAAATGACAATGCACTCACAACAGTCCAAAATTTATGGGACACAGCAAAGGCAGTCCTGAGAGGAAAGTTCATAGCAATACCAGCCTACCTGGAAAAGATAGAAACATTTCAAATAAACAACCTAGACCTGCACCTACAAGAACTTGAGAAACAGCAACAAAGACAGCTGAGAGCAAGTAGAAGGAGGAAATAAAAGGTCAGAGCAGAATTAAATGACATACAGACTAAAGCACAATTCTAAAGATCAATGAATCCAGGAGCTGTTTGTTTTGTTTTGTTTTAAAAGATAAAATTAACAAGCATTTAAACAGGCTCTTCAAGAAAAAAGAGAAAGGACTCAAATAAACACAATCAGAAATGAAAGAGGAGTGATCACAACGGACACCACAGAAATACAAAACATTGTAAGAAATTACCATGAAGAACTGTATGCCAAGAAATTTGAAAACCTAGGTGAAATGGACAACTTTCTAGAAAAAAATATAATCTTCCAAAACTCAATAGACAAGAAGTAGAAAGCCTGAACAGACCAAAAACAGCAGGTGAAATTGAAGCAATAATCAAAAAATTCGTGACACACAAAAGTCTGGATCTGGATGGTTTCACAGGAGAATTCTACAAAGCATTTAAGGAAGAGCTAACCCCTATCCTTCACAGATTATTCCAAAAACACCAAAAAGTTGGAAGACTCCCAAACTCTTTTTATGAAACCATCGTCATCCTAATGCCAAAACCAGGTAAAGATAAAACAAAGAAAGAAAACTTCAGGCCAATATTGCTGATGAACATAGATGTTAAAATCCTCAACAAAATATTGGGAAAATGCATCCAACAATACATTAAAAAGTGGGATTCATTCCAGGGATGCAAGGATGGTTCAATACTCACAAATCAGTAAATGTAATACATCACATAAACAAAAGCAAAGAAAAAATCACATGATTCTATCAATAGATGCAGAAAAAGCATTTGATAAGGTACAGCCCCCACTTAAGATAAAAACACTCAGCAAAGTGGGAATAGAAGGAGCAGTGCTCAACATAATAAAGGCCGTATATGAGGGACCTACAGCCAACATCATACTCAATGGGCAAAAACTAAAATCTTTTCCATTAAGACCAGGAACAAGACAAGGTGGTGCACTTTTACCACTTCTATTCAATATAGTATTGGAAGGTTTAGCCACAGTGATCAGACAAGAAAAGGAAATAAAAGGCATACAAATCAGAAAAAAGGAAACAAAACTGTCATTGTTTGCAGATGACATGATAGTGTACATAGAAAATCCTATAGACTTCGCCAAAAAACTGCTTGACCTAATAAATGAATTTGGCAAAACAGCAGGATACAAAGTCAATATCCAGAAATCAAAGGCATTTTTGCACACCAACAATAACACAGAAGAAGTAGCAATCATGGAAAAAAAAAGCCACTTGATATATCAAAAAGAAAAATAAAATACCTAGGAATAAATTTAACCAAGGAGGTAAAAGACGTGTATGCAGAAAACTACACAACACTGAAGAAAGAAATCAAAAAAGGCACAAACAAATGGGAACATACACCGTGTTCATGGATCGGAAGAATTAACATCTTCAAAATGTCCATACTACCCAAAGCAATTTATAGATTCAGTGCAATACCTATTAAAGTACCAATGGCTTATTTCACAGACGTAAAACAAACACTTTAAAAATTCATATGGAACCATAAATGACCTCAAATAGCTGCTGCAATTTTGAGAAAGAAGAAGAGTAAAGTAGGAGGGATCACAATACCTGATACTAAAGTGTATTACAAGGCCACTGTAATCAAAACAGCCTGCTACTGGCATAAAAACAGGCACATGAGCCAATGGAACAGAACAGAGAGCTCAGAAATAAACACTAGTCTCTATGGTCAATTAATATTTGACAAAGGAGGCAGCAACATAAAATGGAGTAACAATAGCCTCTTCAACAAATGGTGTTGGGAGAACTGGACAGCTACATGCCAAGAAATGAAATTCGAGCACCAACTTACACCATATACAAATATAAATTCAAGGTGGATAAAAGATTTAAATATAAGCCATGACCCCATTAAAGTTTCAGAGGAGAACATAGGCAGGAAAATCTCAGATATTTCATGCAGCAACATTTTTACTGACTTGTCCCCTAGAGCAAGGGACATAAAGGAAAGAATAAACAAATGGGACTTCATCAAAATAAAAAGCTTCTGCATGGCTAAAGAAAACAGTATTAAAATAAAAAGAGAACCAAGTGTATGGGTAAACATATTTGCCAGTGATACCTCAGACAAGGGTTTAATTTCCAAAATATATAAAGAACTTACATGACTCCACTCTAAGAAGACAAGTAACCCAATTAAGAAATCAACAAAGGAGTCGAACAGACACTTCTCCAAGGAGGGCATACAGAGGATCCAGAGACACATGAAAAGATGTTCCATATTGCAAGCTATCATAGAGATGCAAATTAAAACCACAATGAGATACCACTTTGCAGCAATCAGAATGGCCATCATAAACAAAGCAACAAACAACAAGTGTTGGAGAGATTGTGGAGAAAAGGGGACCCTAGTGCACTGTTGGTGGGACTCAGGCTGGTACAACCACTATGGAACTTCCTCCGAAAACTAAAAATGGATCTGCCTTTTGACACAGCAATTCCACTGCTGGGACTTTATCCTAAGAACCCTGAAACACCAGTCCAAAAGAACCTTTCCACCTTAATGTTCATAGCAGCACAATTTCCAATAGCTAAATGCTGGAAGCAACCTAGGTGCCCATCTGTAAATGAATGGATCAAAAAAAACTATGGCACATTTACACAGTGGAATTCTATGCAGCAGAAAGAAAGAAGGAGCTCCTACCCTTTGCAACAGCTTGGACAGTGCTGGAAAGCATTTTGCTAAGCGAAATAAGCCAGGCAGTGAAAGACAAATACCATACAATCTCACCTTTAACAGGAACCTAAACAACAAAACAAAGAAACAAGCAAAACATAACCAAAGACACTGAAATAGAGAACAGTCTGACAGTGTCCAGAGAGGAGATGGGAGGGAATTTCAAGGGAATTTCAGGGGAAAAGGGGAAGGGTTTACTGGAACAAGTTTAAAGGACACATAGACAAAAAACTAGGGGTGAGTGGAAATAGGAGGAAGGTGGGGACAGCTCGGTGGGTGGGCTGGGATGGGAGTAAGAGATAGAAAATTGTACTTGAACAACAATTAAAGTAAATTTAAAAAATAAAAATTAGAAAAAGAAATACAAAGCATTATAAGAAATTACTACTAAGAACTACATGCCAAGATATATGAAAACCTAAGAGAAAGGGACACATTTCTAGAAAAGTATAATCTTTCAAACCTCAATGAGGAAGAAGCAGAAAGCCTGAACAAACCAATTACAGCTGATAAAATAGAAGCAGTAATCAAAAGACTCCCAGCACTCAAAAGCCCTAAACCACATGGTTTCACAGGAGAATTTTGCAAAACATTTAAGGAAGAGCTAACCCCTATCCTTCACAGATTATTCCAAAAAATCCAAGAAGACAGAAGACTCTCAAACTTATTTTAGGAAGTGAACATCATCCTAATTCCAAAACCAGATAAAGACACAACAAAGAAAATTACAGAGGAATGTTGCTGATGAACATAAACGATAAAATCTTCAACAAAATATTGGCAAACCACATCCAACAATACATTAAAAAGATCATACACCATGGCCAAGTGGGATTTATCCCAGGGATTCAAGGATGGTACAATATTCACAAATTAATAAATGTAATATATCACATAAACAAAAGGAAAGTTAAAAATCATATGATCATATCAATAGATGCAGAAAAAGCATTTGATAAGGTACAGCCCCCATTTATGATTAAGAAATTCAGCAAGGTGGGAATAGAAAGAGCATTCCTCACAAAACAAAACCGTTTGTGTTTGCACATGACATGGCAGTGTACATAGAAAATCCTATAGACTTCACAATAAAATTACTTGTTGTAAGAAATGAATATGGCAGAACCTCAGGATACAGATTCAATATTCAGAAATCAAAGGCATTTTTGTACACCAACAATGATATATCAGAAAAAGGAATCAGGAAGTAAAATCACATTTGGTATAGCATAAGAAAAATGAAATACCTAGGAGTAAAAGACCTGTACTAAAAAAACTACACATCAGTGAAGAAAGAAATTAAGGAAGACACAAATAAATGGAATCATATGTCATGTTCATGGATTGGAAGACTTAACATCATCAAAATGTCCATACTACCCAAAGCAATTTATAGATTCAATGCAATACCTATTAAAGTACCAATGACATATTTCAGAGACATAGAAGAAACACTTCAAAAATTTATATGGAACCATGAATGACCCCGAAGAGCTGCAGCAATTTTGAGAAAGAAGAACAAAGTAGGAGGAATCACAATACCCAATTTCAAACTTTATTACAACTCCACTGTAATCAAAATAGCCTGGTATTGGCATAAGAACAGACATGTAGAACAATGGAGCAGATTAGACAACTCAGAAGTAAACTCAGGTCTCTATGGTCAATTAATATTTGACAAAGGGGGCAGCAGCATAAAAAGGAGTAAAAATATCCTCTTTAACAAATGGTGTTGGGAGAGGTGGACAGCTACATACAAAAAATGAAACTTGATCGCCAACTTACACCATGCAGAAAAATAAATTCCATGTGGGTAAAAGACTGAATATAACTTGTGACATCATAAAAATCCTAGAAGAGAACATAGGCAGGAAAATCTCATATATTCCACACAGGAATATTTTCACTAATATGTCCCCTAGATCAAGGGACATAAAGAAAGGAAGAAACAAGTGGGACCTCATCTAAATAAAATCTTCTGCATAGTTAAGGAGAACGGCACTAAAATAAAAAGAAAACCAACTGTATGGGAAAACATTTGCCAATAATAACTCACAAGGTTTTGATCTCCAAAATATATAAAGAACTCACATTACTCCACTCTAGGGAGACAAAAAACCCCATTAAAAATGGGCAAAAGACTTGAATAGACACTTCTCTAAGGAGGACGTACAAAGGGTCCAGAAACATATGACAAGATGCTGAGAATCACTAGCAATCAGAGATGCAAATTAAAGCCACAATGAGATACCACTTCACACTGGTCAGAATGGCCATCATAAATGAATCAACAAACAAGTGTTAGAGAGAATGTGGAAAGAAGGGAACCCTGGTGCCCTGTTGATGCCATGCAGACTGGTGCAGCTCCTATGAAAAACAGTATGGAATTTTCTCAGAAACTAAATATGTAACTGCCTTTTGACCTGGCAATTGCACTTCTGGGATTATACTCTAGGAATCCTGAAACACCAATCCAAAAGTACCTACGCACCCCAATGTTCATAGCAGCATAATTTCCAATACCCAAGTGCTGGAAGCAACCTAAGTGGCCATCAGTAAATGGATATATCAAAAAACTGTGATACATTTACATGATGTAATACTATGCAGCAGAAAGAAAGAAGTAGCTCCTACCCATTGTGACAGCATGGATGAATCTTGAGAACATTATGCTAAGTGAAATAAGCTAGGCCATGAGAAACAAATACCATATGATCTCACTTTTAAGTGGAACATAATCAACAAAACAAACAAGCAAGGCAAATATTCCAGAGACACTGAAATTAAGAACAAAATGTCAGTAACCAGAGGAGAGATGGTAGGTAATAATGGGGGGGAAAGGGTGAAGGGTTTTCAGGAACATTTATAAAGGACACATGAAGAAAACCAAACAGGGGGTGGAATTAGGAGAGAGAGGTGGGAATGCCTTGGGTGGGGGGAAAAGGCAGAAAATTGTACTTGAACAATAATAAAAAATTTTAAAGCATATATTAATCTGGTCTTCTTTCCTTTGGAATAATCATAGCTTCAATGCTCTCTTCCAAAATGTAGATGGTGTGTATTACCCATTAGCATGAATGCACTTATTGGACATACTTTTCCCTAACTGGAGAATAGGGAGAAGGTGGTAAAGGGGGAAAAGTTCAAATTTGGAAGAGTGGTTGCTAAGGATGCATATTTTCTTGTCTTCACAATCTTACTGAGGGACAGCCCTGGCTCTTCTATAGTTCTATAGTCTTGTTGTTATTGTGTTGTTTCCAGAATTAGTAAGGAATTAGAGCATTCTTACCTCCTTCTAATTATGCCATGTTTGGAAAATCACTTTTTAGAAATGGTGGTTTATCCCCAGTTGGAGTTAATCTAGTCCCAGTTGGACAAGGAGGTACTGAATGAGAGAACATTTCTAATGCAATCAAGAAACACAGTTCTTATGTCCTCTGTGAGGTATTTGGAAAGACCTTTAGGGATGAAGAGCTCATGTCCCTTTGTTCATCTATTTCCATTAATTAGGCCTTTTGTCATCATAAATTTACTTTGTTAGCTGAAGTTTCTCATGCTGTGATCTGCAGGAAACATAGGATCTAATCCTGGCTCACCTCTTAACCTAAACTTGTGACCTTATCAGTAGCCTTTTAACCTTTCTGTATTAGGTTGTGAACCGCACAAGAAAAGTGGTCTTAATTGTTCATGGTCATAGTTGGAAGGGAGGGCTGGAGAGAGGGGCAGGTAAAGTGAAGTAGGGTAGGGAAAGAAATGGAGAAGAGAGGGAGTGGGTTTTTTTAAAATTAAAAACTCTATTACTGAGCTTGATCACTCACCTTATTTTCTAAATTTGGCTCTGAGTGACTTTTGGCTGTTTGCTAAAATCAAATCCACCCTCAAAGAACAAAGATTTGTCACTACTGAGGATATTCAAAAGAATGTGCCAGAGGCTCTAAACTCAATCAGTAAAGATGAGTTCCAAAATAACATTTTGAGCAATGGAAACATCATTGCAATAAATTACAGGGATTGAGCCTCCCAAGGTGCTAGTCTGAAGGGGACACCACTCCTTTGGATGTGCATGTCATAATACACTTGTGAAAAAGCAGCAGCCACATTACATTATGGTCACATTTGAAATTATTGCCTGTTTCCTCTCCTTTCATTCTCAATGGCAATTGGCAATAGGCAATAGCTGGCTGCCAAGTTTTAAAGCTACATGGGATTTTTACCCTAGTTTATTCTGTACCTATGACTATTAGTTTCCCTTTGCTGTACATGCAATAAAACTATATTGCATTTGTATAATGCTTTATGTTTTTCAAGGCAGTTTCATATTCAGATAATTTCCTGGAGTGAAGAAACCCATCTTAATTATTTTTGAATACTCAAACCCTAGAACAATGCCTTACCCATACCACTCAATAAATGAATGTTCATGGAATAGAATAGCTATCCTCTCATTTTATCTTTGAGACATTCTTGTAAAGAAGGCAGACTAGGTATTATTCGATATACTTTTTCTATTTTACATGGACTCAGGGCACAAAGAGTACTGTGTATATGGGGTGGAAGCCATTTACTGTAGTAGTGTTTAAGGCTAGTGATCATTAGTGGCTAATCTCATTTAGTTTATAGAGCTAGCTGGTGGCAAAGCCCAAGTTGGAATTCGGGGCTAACTTCAAGTGTCAATTTCTTTGAACATTATAAGGTGGAAATGAGAGTGAAATAAAATGGTATAGACTCTAGAGACTTGGTCGGCTAATGGAGAACAGAAGCTCCTGGTGACCTTTCTGCTTCTTATGCAAAGAATCGTTTGAAGCGTAAGTTTAAGACCATATAGTCCAATGCCTGTACCTTTCAGAAATATTGTACTAGGTTTGAAGGAGATATTTTTTGACTCAGTGATTCCATTCATGGATGCCAGACCCTCTTTCAGTCCCCATCCTCCCAGAGAATGGAGACAACTTTGTATAAACAAACAAACAAACAATACACATATATACAAATTTAAACTACATATACAAAATGACAGACTGGCCACTGATTACAGGATGAAATCTGAGGCAGCATCTCCTTGCATTCCCACTTCCAATGCCATAGAACAGAGCTAAACACCAGCCTATGTTGACCTGTTTCATGATTTCAGAAACAAATCCAGTTTACTGAAATGTCTCCTGTTTATACTGGCTACCCAAAGCCTCTCGAGACTTTATTCATGAAGTCATTAAAATTCCTTATAATTTCCTCAGGCAAAGGCAAAGTCAGTCAAGCAGCTTCATGCTTCTGTCTATTCAGAGGAGATCTAGGTATCTTGCAGCCTTCAATATAGGGAAGACACCTCTCTGTTGGGACACTTTCAGTTGTCCCATTTGGGAGTCTTGAGTGACAGTTTCTATCAAATATACAATTTTCCCTGGCTAGTGTTGTTCAGTGGATTGAAGGCAGGCCTGTGAACCAAAGTGTCACTGGTTCGATACCCAGTCAGGGCACATGCCTGGGTTGCAGACCAGGTCCCCAGTAGGGGGCATGTGAGAGGCAACCACACATTGATGTTCCTCTCCCTCTCTTTTTCCCTTCCCCTCTCTCTAAAAATAAATAAATAAATAAAGTCTCTAAAAACTACACAAGAATTTTCAGCAGACCTAGGAATAGACATTTATGCCTATCCCTATACCTGAGAAAGCTCATACTCTATCCTCACAGGGCCTACCTAACCTGATTTTGCTCCTCCCCCATAGTCACTTCTGAAAAAAACAGACTACCAACTCAGGTTGAGAAATACAGCCCCAAAGTGCCAAAAATCCTTCAATCTTCAGTGTTCTGGAGACCAAAAGACCAGATCTTCACCTTTTTCTGGCCCTTTGAAACTCAAAGCCTGAAACATCCTGCTCCTTCCATCTGCTTCTTTACCATAGAGTTGGAGCTGCTCCAGTGGACAGAAGGATGACTTTGAAAATCTTTGACTTTACATGTGGTTTGTAATCAACCTACAAGGAGAGCTCAAGCTAAAGCATAGCATTCTTCTCATTCCTTCTTTCCTAATTAACAACATATGATCTCTACTCCCTTCTTTCTATCCCCTCTCACAGGCTCCCTCATTTCACAGTGCTAAAGGCCCAAAGATAATTGAAGTTTAGACAAGCATAAATCCATGGTTTACCCAGGTCTTGTCTTCTTCCCTAAGAGATGTACCCAATTATATACTTCTTTCTTTTTTTTTAAGTAACTTTTTAAAATTTATTTATTCACTTTTAGAGAGAGAGAGAGAGAGAGAGAGAGAGACAGAGAGAGAGAGACAGAGAGAGAGAGACAGAGAAACATCAATGTGTGGTTGCTGGGGGTTATGGCCTGCAACCCAAGCATGTACCCTGGCTGGGAATCGAACCTGCGACACTTTGGTTCGCACCCCGTGCTCAATCCACTGAGCTATGCCAGCCAGGGCTATATACTTCTTTCTATGCACCAAGCTAGTGCTCAGCAAATATCCAGCTTTATCCTGAAGAGACAAATATGAGCAAACTTATGGTGCTATGCTTTCTTGGATTTGACAAACGCTCCCTAGCCTCAGTCCTCACAGTGAACAGAGAGAGTAATCCAGCCAGCACGCTCTAAGCTAGCCATTCCCAGAGTGGCAGTTTTAACCTCATTAACACAAATGTATATTTTCTGGCACTCTCCCAAGTTTCAAGCACTCACATTTACCTCCTTCTTGTTTTAGCTGTATGTTTTTTAAAAGCTTTCCCCAAAAAAGGTGAGAGAGGGGTGTTATTTGAGAACTTAAGGACTTTCACCATGACTCACAGAACACATGATCAGGGTGATTAATGCCAAAACCTCTATGTGAGACCCATATTTCTATTTTAAATTTACAGGGTTCCCTAAAATCCATCTTGGGAAAGTTTCTGTACTTGGCTATAGACTTCCCACACAGACAATGTGTGGTGAGGGGCTGAGGAACAGCTATTCTCAAGTCATACTGAGGTCTTCTCTTAAAGGGTGCACAACTAAAGCATAGACAGAAATATGGCCTGAGGGTTCTCAGACCCCAAGATCACCCTTGGAGCCCATAGGAAGCCCCCTGCTTCCCCTATCACACAGAGAGTCCACATGGGAAATATCCTTCCTCTGCCTGAATAGGCAAGTTGCCTCTATTAACTAGGTTAGTGTATCGTGGTTTTGCATCTTGTGGCAAATATCATGGACTCCTGGGTTAAATGGTTACACTAATGATGGTATCATAGCCTCCAGGGGTTCTATCACAGGGGTCCCTAACCCCTGGGCCATGGACTGACACCAGTCAATGGCCTGTTAGGAACCAGGCTGTACAGCTGAAGGTGAGCGGAGGGTGGGTGAGTGAGCGAAGTTTCATTTGTTTTTATAGCCACTCCCCATTGCTTGCATTACCACCTGAGCTCTGCCTCCTGTCAGATCAGCAGCAGCATTAGATTCTCACACGAGCAGGAACCCTACTGTGAACTGCATGTGTGAGGGTTATAGTTTGTGTTCTCTTTATGAGAATCTGCAGAGAGATTTGCCTACACAGAGACCATCCCCAAACCATCACCTCTACAGTCCATGGAAAAATTGTCTTGCACAAAACTGGTCCCTGGTACCAAAAAGTTTGGGGACCACTGTTCTAGTAGGTAAAGAGACATGTATAGCCTACCCTTTAGTTGGCAGTTGGCTTCAAAGTTTTGCTTATAGCAAACCACCTCCTTTTTTTTTCCTTGCTGGGTTTAGTGTACTGTGTTGATGGTATCTTTCTTCTAGGGAACCTGGGATGGGAATCATGTTGAGCAGTATATTTAAGATAGGATGTCCCCAAACTGAGGGCCTATTTCTCTCTGTCTTATGTAATTTTTGGGAATAGTGGTTCAAGGATCCTACTCATTAAAGACCATGTGAACTATGAAGTCCACAGTGTGGTGGTTTATTGTCATACCAGTAAATGAGCCTGACAACATGATCATTGAGGTCAATGATGACCATTCATAAAAGATAGAGGGACTTGTGGTTGAGATGGAGACATAGGCAGACATGCTTCACCTCCTTGCACAACTACAGGAAGAATCACAACTAACCTCAAAACAAAAACACCCAGAAGTGCCAGAAAATAAAACTGTATGGAAGTCCAACAACCAAGGATTTAAAGAAGCCATATTCATCCACAGAGGTAGGAGGGGCAGAGATGGGGAGCCAGGGCACAAGAATGTAGTAGGGCATGGAGAGGTGGCAGTGGTGGTGGTGGAATTCATGGTCCCATATTCACATGTGGTGAATAAAAATCAGGAGGGATACCTTGGGAGAGAGCAATCTCAGCCCTGGTCCAGACCATGCAGTCCAGGGTTCCAGTACCAGGAAAAGTAAGCCTCATAACTTCTGGCTACAAAAACTAGTGGGGGTTGGGGTCATGGGATAAACTGCTAGTTTCTCAGGAGAGTCCATTTAAAGGGCCCACATGGACTTAGAACATATGCAAACCCACCCACACTGGGAATCACCACCAGGGAATCAGCTAGAGGGGCACCAGTCACATATGGGCAGCAAATGAAGTGACTAGAAATGGTGAGTGCTGGGCAAGCCTTCAGAAACCCAGAAGTGCCATTGTTCCCTCTCCAACGCATCATCCCCACATGGAGCCACAAATTGGCAAACCAGGTTGCTCCACCCTAGTGATTACCTAAGGCTCTGCCCAATACAATGTAACATGTTCTCTAAGATAGAGAATCAAAGCAGCTCTACCTAATACACAGAAACAAACACAGGGAGGCTGCCAAAATGAAGTGAAAAAGAAATATTGCCCAGCCCTGGCTGGTGTGGCTCAGTGGATTGACTGCTAGCCTGTGAGCGAAGGGGCCACAGGTTCAATTCCTGGTCAGGGCACATCCGTGGGTTGCTGGGCAGGTACCCAGTGGAGGGCATGCAAGAGGCAACTACACATTCATGTTTCTCTCCCTTTCATTCTCCCTCTGTCTCCTCTGTCTAAAAATAAATAAATAGAGAATTCCAGCCAAGGTGGAGACATAAGTAGAAATGCTTACCTTCCTCACACAAACAGGAGAAGGATAACAACCAATCTAAAACCAATGTACAACCACAAGTGCCAGAAAATCAGACTGCATCGAACTCTGACAACCAAGGAGTTAAATAAACATTCACCCAGACTGGTACACTGAGGCAAAGAAATATGGCCCAAATGAAGAAACAGATCAAAACTCCAGAAAAAGAGCTAAGTGATGAGGAGATTGCCAACATACTTGATATGGAGTTCAAAACACTGGTAATCAGGATGCTCACAGAACTGATTGAGCTTGGTCACAAAATGAAGGAAGAAATGAAGGCTACCCAAAGTGAAATAAAGCAAATATACAGGGAAGCAACAGTGAAGGGAAGGAAACCAGGTTTCAAATCAATGATTTGGGAAAAAAAGGGAAGAAATAAATGCCCAGCTGGAACAGAATGAAGAAATAAGAATTCAAAAAAATGAGGAGAGGCTTAGGAAACTCTTTCACAACTTTAAGTACTCTAACATCAGAATCATAGGGGTGCCAGAAGAAGAACAAGAGCAAGAAGTTGAAGACTTATTTGAACAAATAATGAAGGAAAACTTCCCTAATCTGGACAAGGAAAGGGACTTCAGGAAGTCCAAGAAGCCCAGAGTGTTCCAAAGAAATTGGACCCAAAGAGGAACACATCAAGGCACATCATCATTAAGTTACCCAAGATTAAAGATAGAGAGAAAATCTTAAAAGCAGCAGGAGGAAAGGAGAGAGTTACCTACAAAGGAGTTCCCATTAGACTATAAGCTGATTTCTAAAAAGAAATCTTGCAGGCAAGAAGGGGCTGGAAAGAAGTATTCAGAATGATGAAAAGCAAGGACCTATAACTTAGATTACTTTATCCAGCAAAGCTATTATTTAGAGTGGAAGGGCAGGTAAAGTGCTTCCCAGATAAGAAACAGCTAAAGGGGTTCATCATCATCAAACCATTATTATATGAAATGTTGAAGGGACTTATTTAAGGAATAGAATATCAAAACTATGAATATTAACATGACAACAAACACAACTATCAACAACTGAATATAAAAAATAAAAACAAAAACTAACTAAGCAAAAACTAGAACAGGAACAGAATTGTAGATATGGAGATCATTTGGAGTGTTATCAGCTGAGAGGGGGAGAATGGGTGAAAAAGTACAGGGAGTAAGAAGCATAATTGGTAGGTACAAAATAGACAGGGGGATGTTAAGAATAGTATAGGAAATGGAGAAGCCAAAAAACTTGTATGTATGATCCATGGACATGAACCAAGGTGGTGGGATTGCTGGAGGAAAGGAGGGTACCAGGTGGAGGGGGGAAAAGGGGAAAAATGGGACAACTGTAATAACATAGTCAATAAAATATACTTTTAAAATAAAAAAGAACGGTGAATACTGCAGCATTAAAAAAAGATAGAGGAATAAACGTCACTATTAAACTCACAGGATGCAATCTGGTACTGTGTGTAGACCAGAATCCCCTTCAAGGGGTGGTTTTATGCCTGACTTAGCACCTTCTTGATTTACTATGTTTGTTTTCTCCAGACTGAAGGTCAGATTCATGACAGACATGTTGGCTGTAAAGACACAGAAAATTATTCTAATGAAATTCCCATTCACCCACAAATGACCTTGCCCCATAGCCTTACTGATATCAGTGTTTTCAGGGATGATGATCTGAGCATAATCACAACGAACATGTCACCATTTTCCAGAGGGCCTACCCACATTTTTCATGGTAAAAGTAATTATTTGAATTGTAATCATGAGTCTCTCCATGATCCAATTGTGGCTTCCACTATCCTGATGTTATCATGAATAAATAACTTTGACCAGTATGCCAAACAGTTTGTGGTATATTATCAATGCTGATAATCTTGAGACAGTGATCACATCTCTCAAGGTCCCTTCCATTACAAACATAGGGGCATCTTCAGAAAGAGGAAGTGATGATGAGCCTCTAACCATCACATGAGCTTCAGATTTCTCCAAGAGAAGAAAGAGGCATGTGGACTTCACAACATGTTCAACACCAATCACATCAAGTGATTCCATTTGATGTTGGCAATATCTCACTCCTAGAAGATGGAGATGGGCTTCCCATCATTGACAAGTTTCCCTTTCTCAGTCTTCACATTACTGTTGAACTTTTCATGAGTGGGATCATACATGCAGATGACTTAGCTGAGGTAGTCATAAACAGTGACAATGTGTATTCTGCAGCAGATAAACACAGCCTGCAGACTAGATGCCCAATATGGCCAAGTTGGATTATTTTTACTTTCACTATGTGGTCTCTGCAATGTGGCTGGCACCTCCCAAAATGGTTTAGTTATGTGCTGAGTACAGAGGAACAGACAATGGACCGTATCATTTTTTTCAGTCCTCAAATATTTTTTATTTAAAGACCATATATTGCCTTCATCCATTGTATTTCAAATCACTGTACATTTACTTTTATGGAAACACTGCTTGC
Organism: Phyllostomus discolor; assembly: GCF_004126475.2. Lineage (NCBI taxonomy): Eukaryota > Metazoa > Chordata > Mammalia > Chiroptera > Phyllostomidae > Phyllostomus > Phyllostomus discolor. The sequence goes on from NC_050198.1 coordinate 53,631,977, forward strand.
ATTTTCAAGTACAAAAATCCCCCTAAAAATTTTTCTGGAATGTACAACTTAAATAGCAAACTTAAATAGCAACTTAATAGCAGAAGAAGTGCACCAACTTAAATAGCAAAGAAGTGCACCATAATTACTGATGCGCTACAATCATTTCTGTATTTCCCCTGTTTCTTATATAACTATCTTGTCTGATAACACACAATATAAAGAGCAGTTATGACAGACAGACATTTACATATACTTCTAAAGTCTTACTGAGAATATCCTGTTGGCAATGGATAAGTAATCATAGGCACAGCTGCAGTAGCAGAATGTGCATATACCTGTTAGTTCATGCCATTGTGCATATTTGGATCATTACTTCCATATTGCTGAGTGCTATCATAATCATTCTGGTAAGTCCCCATTCTAAAACTGGTCTCTATACCAGCAGACACAAAATTACTTCCAAAGCTTCCATTGGTGTAATTTGTAGCACTGTAAACACCATTCTGGGTTTTTGCCCCCAAATCTCTCTTAAGCAGACTAGAGAAACTTCTGCCATCACTTTTTTCTGTCCATAAATGTATTAAATCCACCACTTTTGCCCACAGAGTATTTGTCTTGATGGTCATCCTGCATGCCTTCTTTACCCCGGAATGAACTGAACCTCTGTCTTCAACCAACTGAAGCAATTTGGGATTAATTGTTTGATTGGCTTCACAAAGCACAGAGATAAAGTTTCTCACTTGCTTTATATTATTAGGTGTAAAGTAAGTGTATGCCGTGCCTGTTTTGGTACTATGAGCAGTTCTTCCAATTCAATGAATATAATCTTCTGAGGAAATATGGTAGTAGTCATAATTGATGACAAATTTCGCATCTTCCACATCTAGCCTTTTGGAGGCTATATCTGCAGCAATCAGAATAGGAGCTTTTCCATGTTTGAATTCATTTAGAACCCAGTCACATTCCTGTTGACTCTTGTCACCATGGATACCCATGAAAGGTCACCCATCTCTCCTTATTTTTCTAGTAAGTTCATCACATTTTCTACTGGTTTGAACAAAGACAATGGCTTTATTGTCTTTCTTATTCATGATCTCTTCCATCAGATGATGAAGTTTTCCACCTTTTTCTATATCATGACACACATCCACAATCTGAAGAATGTTGTGGTTTGCACTCAGTTCCAGTGCACCAATGTTTATATGAATATAGTCTTTCAGGAAATCCTCAGCAACCTGTCTTACTTCTTTTGGCCAAGTTGCACTCTACATTATGGTTTGCCTGTCAGGTCTTATCTGATACACAATCTTCCTTATTTGGGGTTCACAGCCCATGTCAAGCATACTATCTGCTTCATCAAAGGGAAGTAGGTGGTTCTTCTGAGATTTGTTTTCCCACACTCTAAAAAAAAGTCTATTAGTCTTCCAGGTGTTGCAATACAGATTTTCACACCTCTCTCCAACTCAAGTATTTGTGGTCTTTTTGGAGCACTGCCATCAATGCAAGTAGAACTCAACTGACATGCTATATAGTATTCAGCAGCTACTTGCTGCACCTGTTGGACCAGTTCCTGAGTTAGTGCCAGCACCAAGCAAATAGGCCCTTCACCTCTCTCTAGGAATGGCTGATGGTGTGGACAATAGCAAGCAGCAAATAAGACAATGTTGTTCCAGATCCAGTCTGTGCTACTCTAACCACATGAAATCCACTTACAGCAACTGGCCATCCCTGAGCTTGATAAGTGGTGGGTTTAGTAAAATTGTCTTGTACTTACACCCATGACATTTGTAGGGAAGTATGCTTCATAAAAATTCAAAGCTGGCTTTGGACAATCGTGGCCTCCACTGTAATTTCCTTGCTTCTCTTGTATGTCTCCACCTATTGTACTGTGAGCCCAGCCAAATCAGGGTGTTCTTGATCAAAATTCTTCTCAAATTTGGGAAGATCATCAACATTCCACTTCTTTTTAACTAGTTTCTTCCCAAGGTTTCCAAATTTCTTTCCTGATAGAGGCCTTACCCTACTCCCTCCAAACTGAGGTGCGCCAAACCCTCAATTGTGGCCATGGTCTTAGTCACTCAAATATCCTGACATGGCATCATTGATTTTGGTTGGCAAGAAGAGGAGAGAAGGAAAGAAGAGAGAATCAGGTGCGACAAGTCACTGAAGGTGGCTTCGGCAACAGTGAAATCTGTGGAAGCCACAGTGGTGGAGAGATGGCAATGACAGGAGCTTGAGCTGCTCACCTAGAGCCCAGTGTAAATGCATGAGGTGAACCATATCATTTTTAATGGTCATAAAACAGGTTGGGCTATGAGACTTCATTGTTCCCCAGCAGTCACCAAATTGTACACATTGAACAAAGTTGTACTTAAGGCCATCATATTTCTCCTCTGATGTCCAAGCTGTTGATTCTTAGAAAGAAATAATCACATAACCACATAGGGATACCTATCAAAGCTTGGTCTTTAGTGAATGGACCTACAACTACCCAGAAGTCTCTCCTTATCACCTTAGTCAGTAACATTCCCCATCTCTATGCTTATTACAAACTTTAACCTCTTTTTTCAGACTCCTTCTCTACCCCATTTACCCCCTACTCTTACAGAAGGTTGCTTTGCTTCCTCTATCAGCGAGATAATAGAGGCCATTTGGGAAAGGGAGAGCCCCAAACTTTCTGCCTTGAGGTAGTGACAAATACACCAACACATAGACCCATTATTTCTTCCCTTCTATCTGTGATTTGGATCTCACCCTTTCACTTATACCCTCAGATGTTCACTAGTTTTCTTCTTTTTCAAATCCTCCATTAATTATTCCACTTCCTAGTTCAGTATTTAATGATAGCCAAACCTTATTCTACTAAAAACAAACAAACAAAAAATTCTCCAAAAAGTCTTCTCCAGCTATGATACTATGCTTTCCATTATCTGACTACAGTGGGATCTCCTCAACATGTTACAACTTGTTGCAATATACCTGAAGTTACTTTAAGGTCCTCTCTTAATTGTCAAATTCAATTTACACATCTCAATCACTACCTGACTTTATTTTCTGCATTATTTGAAATTACAGTTGGCCTCTCCTTTCTACTCCAAACTTTCTTCTTTCTTGATGTCCATCACATTATTCTTTTCTGTTTTTCCCCCTTACCTTTGGGGTTATTCTTTTTCAGAATCCTTTGAAGGTTTCTCCTATTCACCCATACCTTTGAATGGCATTGTTTCCCTGGGTTCTGTTTTCAAAACTCCTCTTTTGTCATTCCACTCACTTCCCCTGGGTTAACTCATCCATGCCCATGGCTTCAATGTCCATGAATGTAAGTGCAATTTCAAAAGATAGATTATCAGCCCAAATAGCCTGAGCTGGAAGTGCATATTTACTATTGCCTACTAGACATGTCCATTGGAAATCTCAGTTTACTCCAATGAGTAAATTCAAACTCAACATATTAAAAAACTTGAATTAACTTTTCCATTTCCTTCCTCATTTATGCTAATCCTTTAACTTCTCTAACTTATTATTCACTAGCTGCTCAAGCCAGAAATATGTTTGGCATCATCAGTATATTCTTTTCTTTTGTTCTCCACATCCACCCATTTATTGACTCATGTCAATGTAATCACTAAGTAACTCACATCTCCATCCGACCTTTCCATAGTATACTTATCATTATTACTCTGAACTGGTCTGTCTGCATGTCACACCTTCTTTCAATGGTATGCTAATAGCAGATATAGTGATCTTTCTTTTTTAACTATATTTTATTGATTATGCTATTACAGTTTCCCCAATTTCCCCCCCTTATCCCCCATTCACCCTGCACCCTAACCCTCCAGTATCCCTCCTTAGTTCATGTCCATGGGTTGTACCTATAAGTTCTTTGACTTCTCAGTTTCTTATACCATTCTTAACCTCTCCCCTTCTACTTTATGCCTACCAATTATGCTCCTTATTCCCTGTGCCTCCCCCTCACTCTTCCCTTCCCCCTCTCTACTGAAAACCTTCCATGTGATCTCCATTTCTGTAATTCTGTTCCTGTTCTATTTGTTTGCTTAGGTGCAGGGTTTTTGTTTTTTTAACTTCAGTTGTTGATAGTTGTGTGTTTGTTGTCATTTTACTGTTCATAGTTTTGATCATCTTCAATTTCTTAGATAAGTCCCTTTAACATTTCATATAATAAGGGCTTGGTAATTGAACTCATTTAACTTGACCTTATCTGGGAAGCACTTTATCTGCCCTTCCATTCTAAATGATAGCTTTGTTGGATAGAGTACTCTTGGATGCAGGTCCTTGCTTTTCATGACTTCAAATACCTCTTTCCAGCCCCTTCTTGCCTGCAAGATTTCTTTTGAGAAATCAGCTGATAGTCTTATGGACACTCCTTTGTAGGTAATTCTCTCCTTTTCTCTTGCTTCTTTTAAGATTCTCTCCTCTCCTTACCTTTAATCTTGGGTAACTTGATTATGATGTGCCTTGGTGTGTTCCAGATCGGTTGGTTATCTCCTCATCGCTTAGCTTTCTTTCTGGAGTTTTGCTCTGTTCTTTCATTTGGGCCCTATTTCTTTGTCTCAGCACACCTGTTAATTTGTAAGGGGGTGGGGCCTTAGGTATTCACCAAGGCAGGGCAACCCTCCTTGCTGCGCTGCAGTGCTATCTGTGGGGGAGGGGCCAGAGAGGGAACAATACACCTCGCCTGCTCAGCTCTAGCCCCACTTTCCAGTGAACCCTCTTGTGAGACTGGGAGTTTCTCCCACCTCAGCAAGCCCCGCTGTATTCCACAGTCAGCTCTGAGTTTCAGTTTTCCATTCAGCCAGCCTCACCCACACAGTCTGTTGCCTTGCCTTGGCTTCTCCCCACCTACCCATCTTACCTGTCTGGTTGGTCTAGTTGACTATTTCTTTAATTCCTTGGTTGTCGGAGTTCCATGCAGGTTGATTTTCTGGCTCTTCTGGTTCTTTATCAATTTTAGGTTGGTTGTTATCCTCCTTTTGATTATGCAAGGAAACCAAGGTTTTCTGCCTACGCCTCCAGCTTGGCCAGAACTCCATCAGATGAAGTGATCTTTCTAAAATGATTTTCAGAAAATATGATCATACTTCTCCCTTGTTTCAAATACTTTATTGACATAATTTCCTGTGCTTCTCTAACTTTCTATCTGAAAAATTCCCAGTAGTTTGAAGCAGCTCAGTGTAAGTAGAAACTTTCTCTTTTTTAAGTTAAGAATTCAGTCATTTAGGCCTCTCTATCACATTATATTTGTGTGTATTTAAATATAAAATTATATATTGCCATAGTTCCATCAATTTAAAAAAGTACTTGGGTAAAATTTATGCTTCAAGAAGATTGGTCATGTTTATCTTAGAAATTCAAGAATTGTACTTGTACACTATCTCCTATTGGAGTTTGAGAACCTCAGGTTCTACAGGAGCAAGTTCAAACTCATTAGCAGGGTGTAAAAAGTCATCTTTGATCAAGCCCCAGTGGTTCTCAACCAAGATGAAAGGTAGTCCTTTAGGGCTGTTTATAAAATTGTATATGTGGTGGAGTGTTTTTGATTATTACAACAACTGGAGAGGGGTGGATTTCGCATTTAATGGGAAGGGTGAAGGATTATCATATATTCTTTATCTCATTTTTTACAACTTATGCATACATTATTTACTTGATTGAAAGCCTTATTACGGTACATATGATGTTTTACATAGTTGATCTCAACTTTGTGCACCCTGATGTCAGTGAGTTGTATTTAGGTTGCTATGCTTGAGATGCTGTTCAGTTGCTGTTGTTGCTGTTGGTTTTCTTTCAGGATCAAGGTGGGTACTTTCATACAAAATCTTATTTTTAATTCCTTCTCTGGCTATTCTTTCCTGAATTCTTATCTTTGCATAATTACACTTACAATGGAACTAGTTTACAAATATTGTCCAAGACCAGCCACAACAGATCCTAATGAACCATATAATACTGTTTCCCATGCACAGGGAATGTCGTTGATATCTAAAATTCCTAGGAGCTTGAAGGTCTTTCCCTTCCTGGGATCTTCAGGCTCTGGCATGTTAATGGGGACAAGTAGGCGCCTCCAACCTTGCCCTATAAAAATTCTTAAAAGAGGGAGACAATTTCACATGATAAAGAATTGTCCTGATAATACCTCCCATCTATCTCTTTAAACTCATTTGTCACTGTGTGCTTTTTTTATATTCCATCCTACAGCCATAGCCAACAATACACACTTTTTCTTTCAGGTCACAACACTTTACATCTCCAAATCTTAACAGAGGTTGCTTTGTCTGCCTGGAATATTCTGACACACCTCCTCTACTAAGCTTTTTCTAATCCCAACCCAGCACTTCTTCCAGGTAGAACTCTGCCTATCCTTTGTCACAATAATGCATGGAATTGTTACTCAGTACATATTACATGTTTATTGAAAAAATTAATGAGTTAACTCCAATTAGTAGCATCTTCTAACTAATTTATGAGTAAACATTCCTGAGTGAAAATTAGTCAGGCTCTGCCCTCATTTAGGATCATTAATGTAAGAGAAAAAGACAGGGAGTTAAGAATTAGAGAGGCTTTAAACCATCAGGCATGAGAGGCAATGGGTACATAACAGAATAAAAGGTGCTAGAAGGAGGGAAATTGTGCCTCCTTTGCTACCTGTTAATAGTTAACACTTTCCATAGATTTTTGCCATGCCCCTCATTCTCTGGCCCTTCCCTTGCAACAATTCCCATAGATTACACCTAGAAGGACTTCCATATTATCTTTTAATTTATTATTTACTCATTTTAAAATTACAAAAGCAATGAAGAAATTCACTGCCATGACTTTAAAAATTGATTGTAAACAAAACTATAAAGAAAGATATAGAGCACGGGCTGCGAACCGAAGTGTCGCAGGTTCGATTCCTAGTCAGGGTACATGCCTGGGTTGCAGGTCATGACCCCCAGCAACCGCACATTGATGTTTCTCTCTGTCTCTCTTTCTCCCTCCCTTCCATCTCTAAAAAACAAATAAATAAAATCTTAAAAAAAGAGAAAGATATAAAGTGAAAAATGTACCCAATTCATACCCCAAATCTCAGGCACTCTCCTTAGAGGTGATTGCTGTTAATATTTTCTTCAGTCTATGTATATAGTTGTAGTTTTGTTTTTTGTGAAAGTGGAAATCATAACATACATACTGTAATGTTTAAATGTGTCAATTTAATTGGGTCACAGGGAGGCCTAGATTGTTGCTTAAACATTTTTCTGGGTGTGTCTGTGAGGGTTTTTGGATGAGATTAACATTTTTTTTTTGCTTTTGACTTTTCAAAAAATTATACTAAATTAAATGGAGTGGTATTGGTTAATAACATTATATAAGTTCCAGTGCACAATTCTATAATACATCATCTGTATATTGTACTGTGTATTCACCACCCCAAGTCAAGTCTCTTTTCGTCACCATTTGTCCCCCTTTAACTTTTCTACCTCTGTCTGCCCCTCTTTCCCTCTGGTAATTGCCATACTGTTGTTGTCTGTGTCTGAGTTTTTTCCTTAATCCCTTCAACCTTTTCACCCAGTCCCCTAACACCCCTCTACTCTGACACACAATCTATTCTTAGTTTCTATGAATCTGTTTCTATTTTATTTGTTAGTTAGTTAATTGATTGATTGATTGATTGATTTTATTGTTGTTTAAGTACAGTTGTCTGCCTCCCCCACAACAGTCTCACCCACCTCAGCCATCCCCACATCCCTCCACTGATTCCACCTGCCCTTAGTTTGTCCATGTAAAGAATACTTAGTTGTTTCTGTAAACCCTTCACCCTTTCCCCCTACTATGCCTCTCCATCCTTCCCTCTGGTTACTGACATTTTGTTCTTAATTTCAATGTTTCTGGCTATGTTTGCCTTGCTTGTTTGTTTTGTTGATTAGGTTACACTTAAAGGTGAGATCATATGGTATTTGTCTTTCATTGCCTGCCTTATTTCACTTAGCATAATTCTCTCTAGTTCTATCCATGCTGTCACAAAAGGTAAGAGCTCATTTTTTCTTTCTGCTATGCAGTATTCCATCATGTAAATGTATCATAGTTTTTTGATTCATTCATTTACTGATAGGCACTTAGGTTGCTTCCAGCACTTGGCTATTGGAAATTGTGCTTCTATAAACATTGGGGTGCATAGGTTCTTTTGGATTGGTGTTTCAGAGTCCCTAGGGTATAATCCCAGCAGTGGAATTGCTGGGTCAAAAGGCAGTTCCATATTTAGTTTTCTGAGGAAATTCCATACTGTTTTTCATAGTGGCTGCACCAGTCTGCATTCCCACCAATAGTGCACTAGGGTTCCCTTTTCTCCACAACCTCTCCAACACTTGTTTGTTGATTTGTTTATGATGGCCATACTCACCAATGTGAAGTGGTATGTCATTATGGTTTAATTTGCATATCTCTAATGGCTAGCGATTCTGAGCATCTTTTCATACGTTTCTGGACCCTTTGTATATCCTTTTTTGAGAAGTGTCTGTTCAAGTCCTATGCCCATTTGTTAATTGGGTTCCTTGTCTTCCTAGAGTGGAGTCATGTGAGTTCTTTATATATTTTGGAGATCAAACCCTTATCTGAGGTATCATTGGTAACTATGTTTTCCCATACAATTGGTTCTCTTTTCATTTTAATGCTTTTTTATTTAGTTGTGCAGAAGCTTTTTATTTTGATGAGATCCCATTTGTTTATTCTTTCCTTTATGTCCCTTGCTGTAGGGGAGAAATCAGTGAAAATATTGGTGTGTGGAATATCAGAGATTTTCCTGCCTATGTTCTCCTGCAGGACTTTTATGGTGCCATGAGTTATAGTAAGTCTTTCATCCACCTTGAATTTATTTTTTTTTGTATGGTGTAAGTCGGTTTCATTTTTTTACATGCAGCTGTCCAGCTCTCCCAACACCATTTGTTAAAGAGGCTAGTTTTACTCCTTTTTATGCTGCTGCCCCCTTTGCCAAGTATTAATTGACCATAGAGACTTGAGTTTATTTCTGGGCTCTCTATTCTGTTCCATTGGTCCATGTGTCTGCTTTTATGCCAGTACCAGGCTGTTTTGATTATAGTGGCCTTGTAATACAGTTTGAAATCAGGTATTGTGATCCCTCCTACTTTACTCTTCTTTCTCAAAATTGCTGCAGCTCTTTGGGGTCATTTATGGTTTCATATAAATTTTTGAAGTGTTTGTTTTAGGTCTGCAAAATATGCCATTGGTACTTTAGTAGGTATTGCATGGAATCTATAAATTGCTTTAGGTATTATGGACATTTTGATGATGATATGTCTTCCAATCCATAAACATGGTATATGTTTCCATTTATTTGTGTCTTCCCTAATTTCTTTCCTCAGTATTGTGTAGTTTTCTGAGTATAGGTCTTTTACCTTCTTGGTTAGGTTTATTCCTAGGTACTTTATTTTTCTTGTTGCTATAGCAAATATGATTTTCCCCCTGATTTCTGTTTCTGATATTTCATTGTTGTTATACAAAAATGCCTTTGATTTCTGAATACTGACTTTGTATCCTGCTGTTTTGCCAAATTCATTTATTAATTTCAGCTGTTTTTTTGGTGGTGTCTATAGGATTTTCAATGTACCCTGTCATGTCATGTGCAAACAATGACAGTTTTGCTTCCTCCTTTCCAATGTAGATACCTTGTGCTTCTTTTCCTTGTCTGATTGCTGTGGCTAGGACTTCCAATACTATGTTGAATAGAAGTGGTGAAACTGGACAACCTTG